>NW_026042661.1:0-128365 GCF_023856365.1 Brienomyrus brachyistius | reverse complement strand
ACTGGTTTACAATATTGTTCCAAGGAACCTAAAATTACAGTGGAGGTCAGAGGAGTGGAGTTACCAAAAACCAACACTTCTGTCCATTACCTCCCCACTTCCTTGTTAGTTACATTATTTGTTCTGCATTACTGTACTGCTTTGGAGCCTTTTGATATTAAGGTGAATAACACAGTGAAAAAAGAGACAGATGCATTGACAGCAGTTGTGGCCACACTTTGGACTGGGAGTGTAAGAGCAAAGGAAACTGAATCCACTATGTTCTGTCCTGTAAATTTTTATTAAACAACACATGACACACATACGAGTCCTGTTTTAACTTTCAGGGCTGATGGTCTGCAGCCTGGCTTGTGGTCTACAGTGCAGCGCAGGTGCAGTCACTGTGCTGAGCCCGGCGTTATAGTAATGATGCAGCCTTTCACACTGACCAGTGAGAAATAACCTTGAAAATGACTGTGCTCTTTGTGGTTCTCCTTTTGGAAACATCTTACCACCAAGCAACAGACATTTGACAACAGACTTCTACTCATCAATTATCAGAAATGTCATGCAGTAATCAGAGGTTAGACGGAAAAAATGACTTTTGTATTTTTCATCTTTTATCTTGGAGCAAACAGTTTTAATTGATGTACATGAGAGTAAATGGTGAATCAGTTTATTTGCTTTCTAGCTTTCTAGCACTTGGCTACCCAACCATTCATCAGTATGTGACCACTGCCATCTGGCTGAGTAAGTCTACTGTAATACTATTATTACAGTAGTATTATTAGTATTATTATCAGCTTATTGTGAGAATGGGGTGTGGGAAAAATGTCTTAAATGCAGACTGGTTACGGTGATCAGGAGCTTACTAATGAAAATGAGAAGAGCAAAGGGTTTGAACATCATAGTGGTTCCACTTGTTTTGAATCAGCCAGTGAGAAACTGACAAAGGGACCGGAAACAGGGAGGTACATGCTACAGAGCAGGCTGATCTGATTGGCTGTTCACACAGGTTTGCACGGCACTGCAGTGATTTACATTTTAATTTTTCTGGGTGTCTGTTAGCTTAACCCTAATAAATCAGTTTCACTTGTTGGATTTCCACTTATGGTCCAGCATGGTGGTGCAATGGTTAGCACTATTGCCTCACACTTCTGGGAGCTGGGTTTGAGTCACGGCCATAACACCATGTGTGTAAAGTTTGCATGTTCTTCCTGTGTTGTTGTGGGGTTTCCTCCAGGTTCTCTGGTTTCCCCCCCCCCCCCCCCAGTCCAAAAACATACTGAGGCTAATTGGAGTTACCAAATTGCCTGTAGGTGTGACTGGTATCTGTGCCCTGCGATATGCTGGTGGCCCATGCTGGGTTGTTCCTTGCCTCACACCCATATCCTCCAGGACAATGTACGCTACTGTAATACAGAATTGAGATCTTGCAAGTACAAGTATGAGTACGTTGGAGGGCACGTCAGAGGCGGAAATGCTGTAGGTGACGTCAGACGCCGGAGACTTGGCGGAAAATCTGAATGAACAGCGAGGGGAATTTGGAATCTCTTGTGGAATATATCGACTGGTACTTCAACATTATAGTCATGAAGAAGAACGCAGATGCATCTTCTCCAGCCAAAAGCGAGACACCGTCCTCCAAAAGAAGTTGCCCGGCAGACTCCCCTGGCACAGCATCGCCGACTGGTAAAGACTTTGCCGACATCCTGGATTCAATCGACAAACGATTGTCCAGCTTCGACGAGAGGTTGGCTCTCGTCGAGATTCTACATCAGGAATTCAAATCCCCGAGGGAATCTTTGGAATTCAACCAGCAGCAGGTGGAAACACTCGCTGCTGAAAACACCTCACTATGGGACTCGGTTAAGTCTCTAACTGAAAATGTGACCTATCTAAATGAAGAAAATAAAAAAATAAAAGAGACTGTCGTCGATCTACAGGCCTGTAGCATGAGAAATAACCTGGTGTTTTCAGGCATCCCAGAATTACCGTCAAAACCTTTATCAAGAACCACCTGAAGCTTTCAGAGGACACTGAAAAACATCTGCTTTGAGAGAGTCCATCGGCTGGGAGCCAAGAGGCCTGGTGCACTGAGACCGTATCCTATTGTGGTTAAATTTGGATATTTTAAGCAGAAGGAGCAGGTGAAGAGCCGCGGCTGGGAGCTGAAAGGAACAGACTTTGTCGTAAACGACCAGTTCCCCAAAGAGATCCTGGAGCGACGCAAAGTTCTGTTCCCAATCCGACGCAACTTTATTTAGAAGGGTTCCCGAGCTCTCATCGCCGTAGACCAGCTCTACGTGGATGGGCAGCTGTACGGCGACCCCAGTACCACTCCCTGGTAGCCAGCTTAAACTACAGGCAGACGTTTTATTACAAGAGACTCATAGACCTGCCAAAGGATGAACTTAAAACACCCGAGTTTCCCAATGTGTTCTCAGCCTGCTATAACTCTAGGCAAAGTGGGCACTAGGGGGCAGCGTGTGGCTCAGTGGGCTAAGCCTGTATCCTTGTAATCAGAAGGTCGCAGGTTCGAACCCAGCCTCAGCACGTCTGCGGCTCCTTGAGCAAGACCCTTAACCCCCAGCTCCCTGGGCGCCACTATGAGTGGCAGCCCTTCGTGGTCAACTTACTCCACAAAGAGCAAGTTGAGGAGGCGTAAAGATAATTTCCCTACAGGGGATCAATAAAGTTATTTATTTATTATTATTATTATTATTATTATTATTATTATTATTATAATAAAGAGGGGTAGCAATTCTAATACATCTATCCACCCATCCATTTTTCAAAGCGCTTATCCTACTGGGTCGTGGGGGGTCCGTAGCCTGTCCCAGAAGCAATGGGCAAGTGGCAGAGAACAACCCAGGATGGGGGGCCAGCCCATCGCAGGGCACACTCACACACTATTCACTCTCACACGCACACCTAAGGGCAATTTAGCAACTCCAATTAGCCTCAGCATGTTTTTGGACACTGGGGGGAAACCGGAGTACCCGGAGGAAACCCCACGATGACATGGGGAGAACATTCAAACTTCACACACGTGACCCAGGCGGAGACTCGAACCTGGGTCACCCAGGTGTGAGGCAACAGTGCTAACCACTGCACCACCATGCCGCCCCCATGGAACACCATAATACTCAAAATTAAATTAATAAAAATATCCATCCATCCATCCATTTTCCAAACTGCTAATCCTACTGGGCCGCAGGGGGTCCGGAGCAACAGTGCTAACCACTGCATCACCATGCCTCCCCATTCTAATACATAAAAATGTCAATTTCACAGTACTCAACACAATTATAGATCCACAGGGTAGATTTATAATCATTAAATTATCTATACTTAACAAAAAGTTATGTATTGTTAATATATATGGTCCAAATGTTGATAACCCCTCATTCTTCCACGTTTTCTTTACCGCACTCTCTGAACACCAGGACTGCGCACTTGTTCTTGTGGGCGACCTCAACTTTGGACCAAATAAAGAAATGGACAGGCTCAGTACAGCTGCTCAGCGCAATTGGGAATCCACAAACATAGTTAAACAGCACATGAGCGACTATGGACTTTGCGATGCATGGCGTTCTCTTCACCCCACCCGTAGGGAATATACTTTCTTCTCACATGTCCATCACTCTTACTCTCATCTGGATTATTTCCTAGTCAGTAGCTCTCTGCTGAGTGACATTTCAGACACAGAGATACACCCTATAGCTGTCAGCGATCATGCTCCTGTATCTTTAACCCTAATAAATAAGAAGGCCATTCCACCAAGTAGAAACTGGAGATTTAATACATCATTGCTTAAAGATGGAGATTTTATTAACTATTTTAAAAAAAGAGTGGGCTTTATATTTAGACTATAATGACCTGCCTGGAACATCAGCATCTGTTCTCTGGGAAGCAGGCAAAGCTGTGATGAGAGGTAAAATAATCTCATTCTCATCACATAAAAAGAAGAGAAAACAAGTGTATCCAGGACTTAGAAGAAACCATGTGTCACGGGAAGGTTCGGGTGGACAGGCGATCGTGCGGGCGGTGGTTCAGAAAACCAGGCTGACGAGCAGGATCGGGGTAATCGGGGTTTATTCGGGAAAGGGAGACACGGGAGACAAGCGAGGCTAGATACGATCAGTTAAAAATAAATATGGAAAAAAACAACTATATGTGCTGTTAAAGACTGAAATGGGGATACAGTATATGACCCTGACAGAAAAAACAGCACTTTCAGGGACTTTTACAAATCTTTATATTCACCACAGATAAACCCATCTAAAGACGAAATTGATCAGTTTCTTGATAGTATAACCCTTCCGAAATTATCAGACAATCAAGCGATGGCACTGGATTCTCCGCTGACACCAGGTGAACTCCAGGAAGCCCTGAACGGTATGCCCAATAAAACGGCTCCAGGTCCAGATGGATTTCCAGCAGAATTCTATAAAGAATTCTGGACAATTCTGGCATCAACATTCTGCAGAATGTTGCAAGAAACCAGGGAAAATGGTCGGCTACCACCAAATATGAATTCTGCAAACATTAGTCTCTTGCTAAAACCAGGCAAAGATCCTACAGTATCTACCAGCTATCGTCCAATATCCCTTATAAACGTTGACCTTAAAATAATCTGCAAAGCTCTCTCAAAAAGAATAGAGAAGTTAACCCCTCTCATAATTCATCCTGACCAAACTGGTTTCATAAGGGAGGCACTCATCAACAAATACACGTAGATTACTTAATCTAGACATAGACTATTCATGCAATAAAAACCTTCAAATTACAATACTGTCTCTAAATGCAGAAAAAGCATTCGATAGAGTTACAGTAACTGGAATTTTTTATTTGCAGCTTTATGCAAATTTGGTTTCAGAAACTCTTTCATAAACTGGTTAAAAATATTATATAGTTCACCAACAGCATGCGTCAGGACGAATGACTAAACATCCTCCAGTTTCTGTCTCAAGAGGGGCACCAGCCACGGATGTCCTCTATCGCCCTCATTGTTTGCGATTTTTATTGAACCACTAGCAGCAGCAATTAGACAGGCTACAGTGATTAAAGGCATTAAATGCAGGAATGTAGAACATAAGGTAAGACTTTATGCGGATGATGTGTTACTTTTTCTCCAGCATTCACAAACCACTCTTTCTGAGGTAATTACATTAACACTAGATTTACCGAGTTTTTATTCTCTGCTGAGAGTCCCAAGGTGTTTGTCACCCCTGCTGTGATTTTCGCAGGTCTTCAGCCCCATCCTCCTCCTGCTTTTGTTGTGCAAACACACCCATTACCTGTGAGGCCTGGCGCATTTGCATTTTTTACTCAGAGTAGCTCAAATCCAAGGCAGGCTAAACCTCTGTGTGTGACATGGAAACCTTCACAAAAGTCTGCCATATCTATACCAAATATCCCACACGCTGACTGACCTGCAAATATGAAAGACGCACATTCACAAAATATATGGAAAGACAAGTCTGTGTTATTTATAAAACAAATTGAGTGAAAATAGAATGAAAAGTTGCTAATAGAATGAAATGAATAAAATGAAAACATGCTAACACTTCAGTCTCCAATGCATGTTTGTATATAAATGTCATAAGCTGAGTGAAGTCATGGTCCATGGTTTTTGACATGCTCATACACATACAGAATAAAATGTCATTTCATTTTCATTGGCCATCACTGAATTATAACACCAAAAGTGAATTTTGTTTTTGTGTGATCTCTCCAGCTTTGCATGTTTGGCTGTTCATGTAAAAATTGATGTATCCGTGCCTCAGTTCCAGGTTCATCTCTTCGTCATCTTTCTGCCTTTTGTCTCAGTGGTTACTGTCCCACACAGTCTGTCTATCTTTCAAAGTCTGTGTTTGCAGCGTTTGAAAACCCAGTGACCATCATCCCTGTATTTGGCAATGGAGTTCCTTGGCTAGAAGAATCGGAAACAATCTTCTTTTTCCTTTCCACCCTGTAGATGCTTTGTACAGAACGTAGGCATTCACCGCCACCAAGTCCAGCATGTTGTAAAACACAGCTACTGGCCACTTGCTTGTTGCTGCTCGTACTGAATACATGCGCGCCATTCTAAACACTGACGTGGAGAATTCCTCTCCCTGTGCAGTGTCCTTTGCCAATGGAGGAAGTTCACGGCAAACGTTATTCACCATGCCCAGTAAAGTGAAGCAGTCTGTGTGACAGTGACAGTGAGGTGAAGAAATTGTCCATTGTGACATTTCTCCCGTCATCCAGAAATGACTCCATCAGACTCATGACCACGTTCTCTGCCAGCCTTCACCAAGAACTGTGCTGAAAGTTTCACTCCAGGAGAACACATGAACATAGATGTACAGCTGTTCTCGACCAAGGTTCATTGTCCATGCAGTATATTTACATTTACATTTACAGGATTTGGCAGACGCCCTTAGCCAGAGCGACTTACATAAGTGCTTTGAGACTCTGCAATGAATTTCCGATGCTAGCTCAATAAGGACCCCAGCTACGAATACTATCTCTGAGAACGCCATTGAGTAGTGCAGAATTTTTATTTTATTTTTTTAAAACACACACCAGAAAAAGAGTCGAGTAAGAATATAGAAGTTCTACGTCAGGTATTTCTGAAAAAGAAAAGTTTTGAGTCGTCGCTTGAAGACATTCAAGGATTCAGCTGTTCGGACATCTAGGGGGAGTTCATTCCATCAATTAGGTGCCAGGACAGAGAAGAGCCGAGATGCGTGTCTTCCTTGTGCCTTGAGGGGAGGTGGGACCAGTTGAGCAGTGCTGGAGGATCGGAGAGATCGTGGTGCAGAGCGGGGTGTGATGAGGTCCTTTAGGTAGGATGGTGCCAGAGAATTTTTGGCTTTGTATGCGAGCATCAGTGTTTTGAATCTGATGCGTGCAGCTACAGGAAGCCAGTGGAGGGAGCGCAGCAAAGGAGTGGTGTGGGAGAACTTGGGAAGGATGAAAACAAGACGAGCAGCTGCATTCTGAATCAGTTGGAGGGGACGGATGGCGCTCAGTGGTAAACCCGCTAGAAGCGAGTTGCAGTAGTCAAGGCGTGAGATGACGAGGGACTGGACGAGTATCTGGGTAGCCTGGGTGGAAAGAAATGGACGTATCCTCCTGATGTTAAAGAGGAGAAACCGACAAGAGCGAGAAAGACTGGTGATATGTGAGAAAAATGACAACCGATCATCTATGGTAACTCCAAGGTTTCTAGCAGAAACCGAAGGACGGATCAGGGAGTTGTCAAAGGAGATCGCAAGGTCCTGGAGGGGGGATGAGTCAGCCGGGATGTAAAGCAACTCAGTTTTACTAGTTTTGAGTTTTAGCTGGTGAGTGGTCATCCAAGATGAGATGTCTGCCAAGCATGTAGAGATCTTAGTGGAGACATGAGTGTCTGAGGGAGGGAAGGAGAGGATGAGTTGAGTGTCATCGGCATAGCAGTGGTAGGAGAAGCCATGTGAGGATATAACTTCGCCAAGAGATTTAGTGTAGAGGGAGAATAGGAGAGGGCCAAGAACCGAGCCCTGAGGGACACCGGTGGAAAGACAACGTGGAGTAGATGTGGATCCATTCCATGTCACTTGGTATATCGCATCCAAGCCGGACAAATTTGGGATCAAGTTCTGGATGGCCACGGATTTGGAGACCAAATACGTCTGCAACGTGTCCCCTAACTTGGGAAAGGACCCCAGTCACCAGAAAAGGGAGAGGCTGGCAGAGAACATGGTCATGAGTCTGATGGAGCCATTTCTGGATGACGGGAGAAATGTCACAACGGACAATTTCTTCACCTCACTGGCACTGTCACACAGACTGCTTCAGCGCAAAACAACACTACTGAGCACAGGGAATAAAGTTTGGTATGAACTTCCTCCAATTTCAAAGGACACTGCACAGCAAGAGGAATTCTCCGCGTCAGTGCTTAGAAGTGGCAGTGTCTCCTTGACAATTTATGCACCTAAAAAAACAAGATTGTGTGTGTTCTGAGTTCCTTGGACCAAGATGTGGCGATCTGTGAAGGCAGAAAGAGGAAACCCAACACGATAACAGACTATAACCACATGAAGGTATGTGAATGTGTGTATAATTTTACATCAGTGCTGCAATGTTTTCTGATATGTACTATACAGGCCTATATAGAAAGAAGGTAGAAAAAAAGCAAATACACTCATGACTCTCTCTCTCTCTGCTGTTATAGTGTGGTGTAAATGTGTTGGACCAAATGGCGCGCATGTATTCCGTAAGAGCAGCAACATGCAGGTGGCCAGTAGCTGTATTTTACAACATGCTGGACCTGGTGGTGGCAAATTCCTACGTTCTGTACAAGGCATGTACAGGGTGGGAAGGCAAAAGAAGATTATTTTTGAGTCATCTAGCCAAGGAACTCCATTGCCAATTTATGCCACAAAAGGCTATGGGGACAGAGGAAGGCTGCTGCTGTGCCAGGACTTGTATGGACAACTCAGTGTCAGGTACAGGAGAACTGCAACAGAAACCACAGCAGGTTTACCAGTGCAAAGTGTTACAAATTCACTTGCGCCAAATGCAGGGATGATGGTCACTGGGTCTGCAAACACTGCAAAGTTTGAAACACTCAATTTTTTTTATAAATAAAACAGACTTGTGCTTCCATATATTTTGTGAATGTGTGTCTTTCATATTTGCAGGTCAGTCAGCATGTGGGATATTTGGTATAGATATGGCAGACTTTTGTGAAGGTTTCCATGTCACACACAGAGGTTTAGCCTGCCTTGGATTTTAGCTGCTCTGAGTAAAAAAATGCAAATGTGCCAGGCCTCACAGGTAATGGGTGTGTTTGCACAACAAAAGCAGGAGGACAATGGCCCAAGAAACTCTCAGCAGGGATGCTAGTAGGTGTTAGGCCCAGGGAATTTACGCAAATTTGCGTAGATTTGGCAGTTCTAGTGTTAATAAACTCTTTCTCAAGAGTCTCAGGTTATTCGATAAACTGGTTAAAATCTACAGTTCTTCCAATTAATTGCTCCTTCCAGAATAATTCTTCCTCTCCACTGTAGTCTGGAGATATTAAATATTTAGGAATTAATGTTACACCTAGGCTGGCAGATTCAACTAAACTAGACCATTTCCCACTTTTAAAGAAAGTAGCGGATGATCTGGTTAGGTGGAAGTCCCTACCCATATCACTTATGGGAAGGGATGCCTCAATAAAAATGATGGTTTTGCCAAGAACTAATTATTTATTTGCAATGATCCCGAGCAAAACATCACCTGACTGGTTTAGATCTCTGGACTCCGCTATCTTTCCAGAGGAATTCAGATGAACCCCCACGTATTAGCTTAGAAACACTGCAAAGGACTAAGGATAAAGGAGGACTAGATCGGCCTAACTTTCACCACTATTTCTTTGCCAACAGGCTCCAAAACATCTCAGGGTGGTTAAAACATACCCTCTTAGATGAGCCTTGGCCAGACGTAGAACAGGCACTATGCAATAAGATAGAGATTTCGGATCTACCATTCATTAGCTCAAACATCAAAACGACAGGAATGCTTCAAAAGCATCAGTATCAGCTCTTTTCTGACAGCGTGCTGGGAGTTTCTAAAAATGACTGAGTCTTCATTAATCCCATGCAAGCGTACTCCCATCTGGAACAACCCTGATGTACTACTAAACAATAATTGATAAACTTCCCAGATTGGAGTTGTAAAGGTATTAAATACTTGGAACATATATTTGAAGGAATAGACTTTATTCCCTTTGACATATTAAACAATATGGGATTAGCAAGAATAGATTTTTAGAATATCAACAAGTTAAATCTATAGTAAAAAAAAAAATAAGGTCTAATCAAATCAAATTACAAATACCGCAAAGTGTGGCAGAATTCCTTAATCTGAAACCCCCCAAATTACTGTCTAAAATATACAGGACACTTTCTAAAATGGATGACTCATTGCAACATGGGTGGAAGATCTATCAGTCAGCTGGGACCACAATTTCTGGTCTAAGATATGTTTAAAAACCTATAAACTGATTAGAAATTCCAGTTTACAGTTAATACAATACAAAATCCTGCATAGAGTGTGTAATATTCGTGCAGAAAATATTGCATAATTTGTTAGACACAGAATTGATTATTTAAATGATGTGTACGTGTTAAATAGAAGCTTTATGTTGATTGGTTAATGCACACGTGATCTGTTTATGCATACTCGCTGAGACTCAGTCGGAGTAGTTCTACCTGCCTGTACGGAGTACAACATAAACTCCGTGTCATTCAATAAAGATTCTGCACAGCTATCCTGCCGTAATTCTTTATAAACAAGACAAAACATGGTGCGAGAGTAAAAGTGAATCACACGGACACAATGGACGTCGCTGGTGTTCCGTCGCCCCGCATGGACAAAACAGACAAACAAGACAAAACAGCATAAACGTCAAATTCTCAAAACGAATACTGGAAGAAATAATCAAGCTTAAAATTGAGTATTATATTTGTGACCTTGAGCGAGTACCCCCCTAATCAAGCGGTATCCAAAGCGAGCACACAGGAGAGATTAGGGCTGGATCATAAAAGTATTTATTGGTTTTATTAACAATCGCAACAAAAAGGGGAGGGTTCAATAACTCCCGGTGACCTGGTTGATGTTTCCACTGGTGAAGTATATCCCCCAGTAGGTAGTTTAAAACCCCGGCCCGCGCCACTGGGCAGCCAGAGATATCCTCACAGCAGGCTGGGACCCTATTGCTCGATTAGCACCCCTGGTTTAAACAAATCAAAATACCATATACTCAAAACAACAAAATAGTCCTCACTGCAGAACAAAATAAAAACCAATACCGACAGCGCACAGCAAATCCACTCCAATACGCACACTGGGGTCGTCAGAGCACTGGTCCCAGGCTCCAACTAATAAGCCCAGGGACAGCCTGCTAGAGGGTACGGACAGAGTCACCCGAGAAAGTCCACGGTCTCAGCGGAGTTATACATGTGTATCGTTCGCAGATAATTTTACAAAGGCAGTATATACGTTGCGCCCTAAAAGAGGGGAAGAGAAACAGTGGGTACAACTTTCCCCAAAGGTTGCGGTTTCCTGCAAATGCCAAAACAGAAATTACAAAACCCACACTCCATTCCTCATAATAAACATAAAACCAACATGTATCCCACACAGCAAAAGCGTTTATCTACCTCCAGAGGACCCGCACTCACACCAGCCGATCAGGTTTTCACCTCCGGTCGCTCTTTTATATATTACCATCGCGTCAGTCAATAATTAAAACTATGTCCGACTCAATAGCAATTAACTATGTTAGGAAAAAGATAAAACCCATACCTTGTCTTTGCAAACAATCTTGTTCTGGATACACGACTTCACCCCCTTGTGCCTTTGGGCAAATGCGTTCGTCCCTCACCATCAATGCCCCAAAACTTCACGAAGAGTGGTCCGCCTTATCCAGAGGAAGACTAGGCTACTTGCCGCACTCCCTCTTCCCAAGAAACCTCCAAGACCAAACAGTACTTCGATTCGAATCGCGAGATTATGCGGGTATAAATCTGATGGAATACCGCGCCCCATATCATCATAAAAATCCCCTCGGGGTATCAAAATAAAGGTCCCCTTTTCAGCTATATGGTCGCTACTCGTACCGGTTATATATTAATTGTTGTTTGTATTATGGTATAAAATTTAATCAAGAAATTGACTAAAACAACACCTGATGCACTGACAAATATAATACATTTTCATACCCGTAGTATCATATTTGATACACACATTTTCAGCACGTTTTTCTATAAAATATTTCATGATATATTAAGTTATTATTAGTTAGTTCACACTAATAAAGACTCATTTTGAAATATAATTAATTTTCGCTACATTGCGCTTACTGTAACTGTTCCCAAAATAGGACTTCTTATCCCATGAAAATCCTGCCGGCTACAACGTGTTTGCAGCCGTCAGTGATTCTTGAAAAAAAAAAGACGTTTTCCATCTGAACTACATAGGTCATCCACCAGAGGGCAGAATACAGGTATATCATTATATACACCAGGTTTTTGAGGAAAGGGATAATCGTATTACTGACGTAGAGGTCTTAAATATGATACATGTGGCGTTATAGGGAGTTAATGTAATTTTCTATTCACTCATGCAAATAAATAATTGTTTGATAACAAAAAAATACATTTGTTTTAATTCTTTTTTCCTGTAAACATATCACTTGTCCCCCCCCCCATGCTCCCACATTCAAAAATGAAACTTTTGATAGCACTTTATTGCCATCGGTTCCACGGGAATGCAGACCTCTATTCTTTTCTTCTACCTGGCAAGTCCACCATTATAATAGCAATTCACCAAGGTGCAAGCGCATGTAGCTCTTAAAGAAATTGTTTGAAAAAATTAGTTTATAGCATGTTTACACCCTAAATACACCAGTGACTGAGTACAACCCTTGTGGACCAGGCGCCTGGCTTTGACTATTTTTCTGCCATTAAACTAGCAAACATGGGTTGGCCATGAAGTAAAATAACTTGTGCCTTTAAATTGTTAAAAAAAAAGTCCTGTGTGTTGTAAAGTGAGGTATGAAACAGATACCAGGCTGCTTCAGTGAGGGTCAGCGTAAGTTTTATTCATGTGATTTTGCGGTTTCAACTGTTTCATTGGAATCAATCCAAGCAGCAGCATGAAGACTGTAAACCAAAGAAGTGGGACGATGCCTGAGAAGAACAACTCAGTCAATCCTCACATCTCCTCTCTCCTCAGGCGATTGATGGACTCTGAGCATGACACATGTACAAAAGATGAGGACTCTTCTCCACTATTCGAATGGAAATTGTTCTTAATCTTTTATTTATACCTTTTGCTTATACCGTAAGATTTAGGAACACACTGAAAAAGATCAACTTTAATACATTTGAAGGTTGAAGTTATTGGAATTTGTTACGGCTGATTTGGTGGAATATGTTTTTGGACAGAACTGTCAAAAAATGTGGAATGAAAATGCAGTTTAATGGTTGAATCTGTAGCTTGCCTAACTTGCTATAAATTACACACACATGCAGCATTAAAGTAACAGGGAGCTATTAGAACAGAGTTGTTGTATTACATTAACACAGACCAGCAAAAAATATAACATTATTCTAACATTAATGTAATGTTGTTCTGAATAGATTTCTATGTCCAGTCCTGATTTCAAATTGGGCCTTTAAGCCTAGAATATGGTCAGTTTTAAAAACACTTGACTTTGTTGCAACTCATTTTCATGTTAATGTCATCTTTCCTGTTAATGTGAGTTTGTTCTGTGTGGGTCTCTGTCTCAGGCTGTCATTTTATTCATAGTTATTCATAAAATACTTGACTTTGTTGCAACTCTGACTAAGTTGAATTCCATCAAGTGGTTAACGGGTGTGAAGATAAATGTAAGGTACTCCATCTAGGGAGCAGAAATATAAAGTACAGGTATTTCATGGGTGTCACTGAAATAAAGGTAGCTGATCATGAGAAAGACCTTGGTGTGTATGTTGATGCTTCCATGTCCCATTCTCGCCAGTGTGAGGAAGCAATAAAAAAGGCCAATAGGATGTTGGGGTATATCTCCAGGTGTGTGGAGTTTAAGTCAAGGGAGGTAATGCTAAGATTATACAATTCCTTGGTGAGACCTCACCTAGAATATTGTGTGCAGGTTTGGTCACCATATCTTAAAAAGGACATTGTGGCCTTAGAAAAGGTGCAGCGTAGGGCCACAAAAATGATTCCTGGTCTTAGAGGAATGTCATACGAGGAACGGTTACTTGAGCTAAATCTGTTCAGTCTCAAGCAAAGGAGACTGAGGGGGGACATGATCCAGGTATATAAGATTCTAACAGGTTTGGATGCTGTTCAACCAAACAGTTACTTCAGCATTAGTTTAAATACACGAACTCGTGGCCATAGGTGGAAATTAGCGGGAGAACATTTCAAGCTGGATTTAAGGAAGCACTTCTTTACACAGCGTGTAGTCAGAGTATGGAATAGCCTTCCTGATAATGTAGTGCAAGCTGAATCCTTGGGTTCCTTTAAATCAGAGCTAGATAAGATTTTAACAACTCTGAGCTATTAGTTTAGTTCTCCCCAAGCGAGCTTGATGGGCCGAATGGCCTCCTCTCGTTTGTATAGTTCTTATGTTCTTATGTTCTTAAGATTATCCTGAAATTTTCAAGTTAATGTCATTCCAGTTAATGTGAGTTTGCTCTGTGTGGGTCTCTGTCTCAGGCTGTCATTTTCGTCTTAGTCTCATTTAAACCACTTAACAATATGCATAGATTGCATAGCTGCAAATGTAAAATACAAAAATTAACTTGGAAAGCATTCTACAACAACATTCAGTATTGTGGAGTATTAATAGCATTTATTGCCAATTCCAGTTGCTAGGTAACTTCTATATTTTGAATAGAATACAAGATAATATTTTAAACTAGATTACAGTTAATTGTTATTTTTCTGTTTAAAAAAGACAATTGCTGTAATTTACATAGGACAAAACCTGTAAAAGACATTTTGTAATTATTTTCTAAATGAAATGAAGATGCTTTGTTACTCCCCTTGGGGAAATTCTCTTTTCACCTACCCCATCTTGCTCTACTTGACACACGGGCACAGACAAAGGTAACAGCAAACCTGGCAGCAAAGGGCAGCCACCTGTAGGGACACCCATGGAGCTGGGGGTTTTACAGTGATTAACAGCAATTTTGCAATACCTTTCTGGCAGCTTTTTTTTTTTGCTAGGTATTTACAGTAAATTCCACATTCAATTCTACACCAAAACAGACGTCATTCCTAAGCGCAGCATGGACTGCTTCCAGACACAGTATCATATGCAATTTCCAGAGTCACTTGAGTAAGCTGGAGATGCCTCATCCCCGGGTAAGAGAGCCTGCAGTAGGCAGCCTACCAAAAGAGGGCCTTTCCTGTTCCCTTCGTGAATTATAAAACCAGTGGAGAGAGCTCTCCTGTTGCAGTTTCAAAGAGAAGACCAACATGGAGAATTTTGGACTGAGGTTTTGCAGTATGAGGGTGCTGAAGGAAAAAGGAGTTTCAAAGACATTGGTCTGCCTGTACTGCCGATTTTGTCTCTGGCAATTTCAGATGTTCATGTAGAACGTGAATTTACTAATGTGACATTCCTTAAATCTGACCACCAAACAGAATGGTTGTAAATTTTCTGTCCAGTTTGGTAGATGTACAATTTGGACTGCAAAGAGATGGACTGATGCAGAGGCAGAGCTATAGATAGGCCTGGGTGAGCTCTGCTGGGCCCACCCATTCAGATTAATGAAATTACATTTTTTATATGTATTACCGGCTTCTAACTCTGTTCCTGCACATCACTGCTGTTACTGTGGCAAGTACGACAGAATGTGTGAGCTCCCTCTAGTGGTGCTCTTTAGGTAGAACACCACAGTCGTGGGTGTATTATTGTTGCAGTCACCATGTTGTAAATATCTAAGCCTATATAAGAAAATGTAGGGTAATGAGCTTCACTCAGGCCCACCCAAATTTAATACAGGTCCATCCATCAGCCACTTTTCCATATTTAAATGCTGCAGGAGGATGCTCACATGAAAAAAAAGACTAATTCATTTCTTTATCCAAAACTATTTCTTTCCTCATTCATTACAAAGAAAAGAGCTTTAACTTGTGCGTGCATTGCTTAATTTTAAGCAGCATAAAGGAGTATTTTTGGAGATAGAAAAGTTTATGAAGGGTCTGATTTTGGGTATCTTTTACTTGTGGTTTGGGCTATAAAATTGGAAGGAGTTGCCAACCTTCACTGTGCAGGGTCTGCGCTGTTCTCATCCGTGGACAGTGTGTGAGTTTGTGGGTCAGTCATAAATATGCGGGGGGGCTGTATTTATTCAAAATAATACAGATAAAATTAATATATCTCATCAATTAATTTAAAGTTATTTTTCACCCCAAGCACACCTACCCTTCCTGAAAATGGTTTAGTCTACAGTCCTGCTCTGGGGTACGTTTCCTGTACCATGATGCATGTTAGCAAAACACAAAAATATGCCAGGAAAATAGCAAGAGATCAAAGAAAAAGATACATTCTGTGGGCCATGGCTGCTGCCGCATGGCAGAGGGTGTGAGGGGGAAGTGCAGGGACGATGTCGGCATCACCAAAAGGAGGGCTACAGCTCTTTGGAGGGAGCCGGTGAGGAGGGCTGGGGGGAGCCAGTCTGCATCCTCTCACTCCTGGGGAGGACCGAGTATTGGCCATCCTAGATCTGAGAGGCACTTGAGGGAATCCCGGGGTGCATAAATCTCTGTAGTCTACCCACCTCCAAGACATCTATGCTTTCTACTCCCCAGCCACTTCCTCTTGGCCCACCAACATTTGGCCCCCTGTAGTGTGATCACCAGGGTTCCTCAATATGTGGCACCTCCACACCTGGCTCCTCTACATCAGCCATCCCTTGTCTGGGCCCCTCTACATCAGGCCCCCTCTGACGTGGCCCTCAGTCCCTCAGGGCGACACTGTCCCCTGAGTCCCCAGAATCCCTTTCAGTCTGGGAGATCACCTAACCCACCCATCCTGCTGCCTAATGCCGGTGTCGTGCTGTAAACTGTCCCCCTGCCACGGAATGTAATCTCTCATTTTAAAGGCAATGTCGCTTCGCTTCTCCTGCGCGGCAGCAGCGTCCGCTCGCTGTAACATCGGTAGTCTTGTTTAAGCAGACTAAAAACTCACATTTCTTGTTTATTATGATATTTTACAGTCAAAGTTAAGATTAACATCCTCCTGTAATACGTCGCAAATGTGACACTTACTACTATTTCATTTAAACGCGACAATAATGCATTTCTTTTCGACGCTCGTTCGTGCAAATACAGTCGCCTTCAGTCTCAAGAAGCGATTCATCTACTTGAGTAATATTTTTAATACTTTGTTGAATTAATTCTGCCTCAATTTCTTTGCTATTCTGTCTTCTTTTCATAACTATAATGCGGCGATTAGCTTCATACTGGGCACCGACACACCTGGAAATGACGTAACATCGAACCAAATGGCAAAAGTAATCAGAAGTCAGCAGCCTGTCCAGAACGCACAGATAACAAGCTACACTGCAAGTCATCCAGCCACGACGTCACCCAGCCACTCGTCTACCATCTAAAATACAGATAAATTACATGTGCTCCGTATTTCTGCAGTTGATATTATTTTGAACTGGACCATAAAGAAAATATTCTTGGCCTGGAGGGAGGAGTGCTGGGCTATTTTATAGGAGGCTACTCTTTCTTAATAACCCCATTTTTAATTCTGAACAATAAGCTTAATAGGATGGGGCGACATGCTGGTGCAGTGGTTAGCACTGTTGCCTCACACCTCTGCGACCCGGGTTCAAGTCTCCGCCGGGGTCAGATGTGTGTGGAGTTTGCATGTTCTCCCCATGTTATCGTGCGGTTTCCTCTGGGTTTTCCGGTTCTCCCCCACAGTCTAAAAACATGCTGAGACTAATTGGAGTTGCTAAATTGCCCGTAAGTGTGCATGTGTGAGTGAATGGTGTGTGAGTGTGCCCTGCAATGGGCTTGACCCCATTCAGGGTTGTGTCCTGCCTCGTGCCCATTGCTTCTGGGATGGGCTCCCGACCCCCGTGACCCAGAAGGATAAGAGGTTTGGAAAACGGATAAAACTGAAGAGCGATTTAAAATAGGTGATTGTCCAGTAAGAGGATTTAACTTTAGCTACAGTGTTTTTTGTTATACAGGTATATTTTGTTTTACAAAAACAACATTTACTTCTACACTATACGGTCAATTAAAGTACCTTCTGCATCCTGGAGATGGTCATTACCTTCTGGAGAGTCTATTTCCTCAGCAACTCTCTTGTTGCTACCTTCTGGAGACAGATGAATGCTGAAAAGATCTTCCATCTGGTCAGCAGTAATTGTGATCGGCTCAAAGCAGAACAGGTGGCGCAGAATGTAGACAGTGTTTATAACTCACTTATTAATTATCAATGTGTTACTGGTTACTTTATTAGTTTATATTCAAAGAAATAATAGCAACTTGATCCATGTTGGTCAAAGGATAAAATTCTGATCCTAACTAACGTACATGTAAACAGAACACAGAATACCTCTGAAATGGACCCTGACCCCTGTGGATGACCTGAAACGTGACAATGTCATGTTCCAGCAGATTCCCATCTCTTATTGACCGGATAGGCCTCAGACAACCTGCATTGGCCATGAAGTCAAGCAGAGGTGTCTTTCACTTCTCAAGGTCCTCCAGAGTTGTACTTTCAGGTACCTGCCATCAAAATGGACTGTTATTGAGGCTACTTGAATTATAACTTTTTAGTAAGAACCCACACACCCATATCATGTTTGAAGCCTTTCAATTGCAGCATTAAAATTAGGCAGCATTCGGCAGGTAAAGGAGCAATATTTGCTGGCAGGCACATGGGACGATTAATCTGCGCAGTAGGGACAACATGAAGAGAGGAAAATTTGCTGTAAAAAAACTCAATTTGTTCGCCATAATATCTTGCTGACCTCCTTCCCAGGGCTTAAACTGCCCACAATGCTTTTCCACCCTCTATGCATATTTAGTATTTCCCTGATATATCAGACGCTGATATGGGCAGTACGGTATGCGCTCCGTCTGGTTAGATGTGGGCCTGCACTTTCTTAGGGGCCTGCCCCTCCTGACACAGACTCTTCCAGAATCTCATACTCCTCTCCATTTCCCATTCTTCACACTGTTTATTAGTGTATGGGAACGGGACAACCCTAACTGAAGGGTCAGGACTTGCACACAACACACACCCCTCCTGCCCTAATGAAGTGGCGGTATACTTAGCCCATTTATACCACCAATTTCCAAGTGTACGTTTTGCTAACCCATCCAGGTCTACTTCATCCTGGGCATCCTTCTAAAATTTGCTCACTCTCCTCACTCCCATATCTCCCCCCATTTCTCTCCGCTTTCGCTCACTGTAATCTGAGAGGTTATTCAGCATCAAAGGACCAGGCTGAGTCAGTGAAGTCAGTTGTCCTGTGCTCACCTGACCTGTGGTCCTGCTGTGCACCCAGACCTGAAGGGCCTGATAAATCATTAGCATCACTAACATCGTTGCTGTCAGCCGTACCAGAACCCACAGCTTCGTGTCCTGTCTGGAGTGGCTGGTCTGCTTGCGATGCTCCCTCTTGGCCCTCACTCTGCTCTGATCCTGAAACTGACTCCACCCCAAGCTGTGGAGCTCCTCTGGGAGCTCCATCAGGGCCATCTGAGTCAAGGGCAGCTGCATCCTCTGTGTAGTTTTCAGTGACTCTGTCTTTCGTGCGGTACTCTAGTGCAGTGGTTCAAATGGTACCACGTATTACTCCCTTCTACCTGCACCGCTGTTGCTGTGGCTCGTGTCACCTTGAAGGGTCCCTTTCGTCGGGGCTCGTGCCACTTTCACCGGAACACTCGCAGGTAGACTTTATCTCCGGGAAAGATGACTGGCTCCTCCTGGTCTGTGTCTTCTTTCTGTGCTTTCTCCTTTTCCTGTTTGGAAATAGTTTTGTGTATTTTGGTTAAAGTCCTCATGTACAACTTTAATTCATCCCCCAGCTGATCTAGGCTGGGTCCCTTATACGCCCCCTCAAGTCGATCCAGGCATAGGTCTCCCAGTCAGCATTTCATGCGGAGACAAATGCATCACCTGTGCGTTTCCATCCGATATGCCATCAAGGCTGTTGACAGGGCATCCACCCAGTTCATTTTCATGGTGGTGCAAATCTTATTCAGCTTCTGCTTAAGTGTGCCATTCACTCTCTCCACCATACCCTGCAACTGAGGGTGATACACACATGCCAACTTTTGTTTTATTCTCAGCTGTTAAACCACTAACTTTTAACTTTCCCCACAAAGGCAGCTCCATTATCAGAGCTTATTTCAGTTGGGATCCCAAACCTCGGACTCTCTGATCAGGAATTTCACCACTGTCATCGCCCCCATGTCCTTGGACGGTATTGTCTCCACCCATCTGCTGAACCTGTCCACAATCACAAGCATATATCGCTTTCCATATGCTGTTTTTCCCATGTCCACATAGTCCACCACAAGTGTCTGAACGGTCCCTCAGGCACTGGAATGTGCCCTACTGGGGCCGTGATTGCTTTGCGTACATTGTTCTTAATGCACACCTCATATTCACATTCTGACAACCTTGCATCCATCATTGCTTGCAGCTTGTTGTGTAATTTTCCTTAACTCCTCCCCCCGTGCGCAATGGTCAAGACCATGCGCATCCGTTATCAAAATATTCACCAGAGACAGAGGTGCAGCCAAAAGTCCCTCATAGTTGCGATACAGACCATTAGCATCCTTAGAGGCCCCCCTTTTTAGCCACACTGAGGCCTCATAGGGGCCCGCCCGCTCCTGCAGGGCCACCAGATCAGAAACCTGCTCTGTAGTCACCATAGGTAAAAGATCAGCAGTACTCACCTGCGCAGCCGCCCTGGCTGCCGCATCAGAGGCTGCATTTCCTTGAATAACAAAATCACGACCTTTGCGGTGGGCCTGACACTTAACAATAGCCAAACGCTTGGGACGCATCATTGTGTGTAGCAACTCCAAAATCTGATTATAATGCTGAATGGGGGAGCCGTCACTTTTGCGAAAGCCCCTTTGCTTCCAGACTGCTCCAAAGAGATGGCATACACCGTGTGCGTATGCAGAGTCTGTGTAGATAGTAACTGTCTTATGTTGTCCTCGCCGGCACGCTGTAGTCAAAGCCTTTATCTCCACTAATTGAGCGGAACAGGGTTGTGCCACTGGCTCTGAAACGAGAGTGTGAAAATCATCACCCTGTGCCTGGACTACAGCAAACCCAGCCTTCAAGGCATCCCCATCTCTCCAACATGAGCCATCCACAAACAAAACCATCTCGCTATTTTCAGTGGGAGAGCTCTCCAAGTCTGCTCTCAGTTTAGTGTAAACCAAAGACTCTGCCACACACTCATGTGGCTGCCCCTCATCCTCCAGGGGAATGCTGTCTGCAGGGTTTACTGTAGTGGAGCGCTTTATTGTCACATCCGGGTAAGTGAGAAATGCAAAGTACGCTAGCTGCCTTGCTGGGGTCAACACAAATTTGCCTTTGTCAATAAGGTCCACCATCTTATGTGAAGTATAAAGTGTTTTTGCATTCTAGCTGTGTTACAGTATGTAACACAGCCTTCAACTTTTTTCCCCACACAATGCAGGACATGCAGGGGCGCCAAACAAAACAGTGGAGCTGCAGTGTAGCCAATTATTTCTTTCAGTAGTTTTAAAATCATTTCTGAGGCTGTGTGTTAGAGATGGAGGTGAGCAACACTGAGGCATCTCAGGGAACCATGTTGCCCATATTAAAAAACACACACGCATGCAACTCAGGCAATCCAGCATTTCTTATTTCAGTTATATATGACACTGCATGGGGGCGGCATGGTGGTGTAGTGGTTAGCACTGTTGCCTCACACCTCTGGGACCCGGGTTCGTGTCTCCGCCTGGATCACATGTGTGCGGAGTTTGCATGTTCTCCCCATGTCGTCGTGGGGTTTCCTCCAGGTACTCCGGTTTCCCCCCACAGTCCAAAAACATGCTGAGACTAATTGGAGTCGCTAAATTAACCATAGGTGTGCATGTGTGAGTGAGCCCTGTGATGGGCTGGCCCCCCATCCTGGGTTGTTCCCTGCCTCCGGACCCCCCGTGACCCAATAGGATAAGCGGTTTGAAAAATGGATAGATGACACTGCATGTTTTTGTTTTACATGTTCACTACAAGTCAGTGTTTTTTTCATTGTATGATTAATGCCACATTCATACCAAAAAACACACTAGACATACTGTACAAGGCAATCAAGGGAAAAACCTTCTCAGAATACAAAGTGAATGTATCAACCGAAGAAGGATGTTTCCTTTTCAGAATATTCATTTTTTTACCATGTGGAACCACTGTCCATGATTCAATTGAGTGCATTCAAAGAATGATACATCAAGACTAATAGTGACAAAATATTCATTTAATATGCATTGTACATGAATGTAGGACTTAGATGTTGATGAATTTCTCATCAGTGAAGGGCATATACACTCAGGGAAAAAAAAGTTGAAAACCCAGAACTATCCAATTTAGATGTAATTTGGTACACGTGCAGACCAGTGATGGATATGTAAATGATTAGAATTGCAAGGAGTTGGCATGTTTAATTACCAGACACAGGATGCCTCGTAGTCACATTAGCCAGTTAACAGCACTTGACGGAGTTTGATAGGGTTGCATTGCGGGTTTGCATGAAGCCAGGTGGTCATATGGTGCAACTGCATGTGGGCCATGCGGATATCAGTCGCCTGATATTGAAACCAATGGGCACGTGAGGCATCCACACACGTCGTGAAGTTTCTGGTCATCCAAGACAGACCACGCCAAGGAAGGATCGTTGGATTGTGCTCCAAGCATCACAGATCCCCATGACACCTGCGCCTGATATATGGACACAGCTACTGGACTCTCTACAACACCCTATATCATCGTGTCGCGATGACTGGCATCAGCTGGACTACGGGTTCACCGTCCCATGCATAGGCTGCCGTTCACAATAGCACAGAAACGGTTGCGTTTGGAGTGGTGTAGTCACTGGGAGGCATGGACTGATGACGACTGGCGTCCTACCATGTTCAGCGATACATCTCAGTTCTGCAGTACCACAGATGACCGTCGTGTGCGTATGGTGGCGCCGCAGGGAGAAGAGCAATCCTGCCAACACTGTGGAGTGACACACCACACTCTGACGGCACAGTGGTACACCAGTGACATCCTAGTGGTATCCGGGCCCAGGGGTGTGCTATACCCTACTGACATGGGACCAGCAGTGTGGCCATACCGCCAACTCCGTTTGATCTGATATTATAATCATCGAGATACTGTCACATGCCCTTTCATCACATGCAGATTTCATTTTCACAACTTAGTCTGTTGTGCTTCACTTTTTTGCCACCGAGTTTGTGTTCTGACACCAAGTTGATGGGAATTGATTATTTGAGCGTCATCTAAAGAGCTTATATTACTTTAGATGGTATTTAGACTCACATGGTATTTTGAAAAGATTCCCATATGCGCTGATTAGCTGGGGTTGATCTGAGCAGCTGTGCACTTTTCTCCTGTAACACAAAAGTTTGCTTTTAGGACAGAAAACAAGGTTAAGACCATATTATGTGGTTTACATCTATCAAAATAAAACCAAAGTCACTGTTACCAAAAGAGTAACCATGTGTTGTCAAATTCCCTAACATTTTGCTTCATCTTACTTTGGATGTCCATGGTTAGGAGAGAAGCAGAAATCTGCTCAACCATTAGAAAGACTTTACTCGATACAGGGAGTGAGATCTTGTTGCAGGTGACAAGGCAGGATAGAGTGTATTTAGAAAAATAATGAAGAGGGAATGTGAGTGTGAGCTATTGTGGCATCTGTGTATAACCCAATATGGCGGCATCCTTCTGAATGTAAACAACATAGCCAGCTTAATTAGCTTAGTCAAGTGTAATTGAACTAAGAAAAACTTAGCAATATACGTTCCCTGCTTGGTGTGATAAATACAGCAGCAGCTGCTGGTGGACGGGCTACAAACAGACATCAAGAAGAAATCCCACCTCACAACCATTTACTGTACCAAACCCCTTAATGTAACTTGTAAAGATGTAGGTATTGGAGTATTCACATATTCATTTGCAGTGTACACTTCCTGTCCAGTAAATTTGGCAGGACGAAATTTGAATAACCTAGGCCTGACTCGTGTATGCGGCTGAAGGAGTAAAGGTAGAATGGGTGGAGAATCCTGGGCTGAGCTGCATGGTGGCCTGGGGGACAATCATGAAAACACAGACCCTGTGATATCCTCAAAACCCACAACTAAAAGGGGAGTCAGGAACCACTTGACCCGTTAAGCCACATGGTGGCCTTATGAGCAGGCAAACACACTATGGGCTAAGGGGTACAAGACAGAGGAGAGAATAGGATGGCCAGTGACATGTGAACAGGACAAGGCAGGGATGGATTCTGACACAGGTGCCATACTACTTTGTTTAAATATGCCCAAGTGCTCAGAATGTTTTAGTGCAAGTCTTAGACAATGGTATCTCTGAATGAGGCAGCAGTTTGGTTCCTCCTGAAGGCCCTATAACTGTCCTGAGAAGTTGTTTGTATGCACTTGCTGCCTTGACACTTGCTGATGTGCGTGTGCTCTGCTTGAGCAGTAAAGGGGAGATCACATGCAGAGATGATTTTCTGTAGCTTCTCAGTCCGAGTAAAAATAAAATCTTCTCGTTATATAGGAACCAAGTCTCTGGCTGGAAATTTCTACAACAGAGCCATTTAGTCATTTATAGAAATATACAGAGCCAATGAAGGAACCAGATGTCACAGCACAGTAACACAGGTCACTGTCCGTGGAACTGAATGAATAGGATAACCGGCCAATGTGTTTGTGTGCTTACACTGATTATATGTCAGGGGGGAAAATATTTATATCATTGAGGGGAAAAATGTAAAAATATATACAGTAAGGACAATATAATCGTAATTTAATGTATCCCTTCTGCTCTTTAAAAAGCACAATGTCTGACTGACAAATATGTCTATTATTAGCACATTTTAATAATTTAATTAATATTAAGCAGTACACCTATTTCCTGTAATCACTCTGCGTTAAAGCAATTTTTAAAACTAGCTGTGAACTGGATGCTGTTCTGACTGTTGTTGCCATGGTGCCTTATTTACTTTCAAATCGCATTGTCCACAACCTGATCAAAGGACCAAACTTTAAAATCAGTGCAGGGTAGTGTCGCAAGTAGTGATGCTTAGGCTTTAACCTATGTCCTGGAAAGAAAGAAAATCTACAAGCAAGATATTCTTGGATAAGAACGTCAAGGTATGCAACCTCTGGCAATAAAATTTTCTGTGCACAAATCAGCTCCACAATGTCTTTTAGCTGAAGGGTCAACTGCCAATCATCATCTGTGGGCTCTTTCACCTTGTCACACATGATCACAGGAAGAAGTCTTAGAAAATTCCAGTTCTGAACAGCCTGACCATAAAGCTTTACTCCATTGGAGTTTACTGCACATGGCTTACTCAACACATCAGAGCCACTGTACTTAAATTTCTTAATGCGTCTATTCAGAATTGAATAAGTGAACCACTTTTTCTGCTTGATGAAGTACTTCAGGTAAAGGGCTAAATCATAGGAAAGGATACCCTCAAAAATGTCATGGCCTAAACAAGGTGGCAGGCCAGGCATACAAACATCGAAGTAATTCAATGAATTAAAACTCAGATATTATACCTTCAACGTTTTGTTGTTCCTCAGACTGTAAAATGCATTTGGATCTGTTTGAAAATCTGTTCGGGTTGTCCGGCAATACCTGCAGAAATATTCAGAAAAACTAAAATTTTCTGTAAATCCACCGATATTATGAGACCCCAAATTGTCCCCTGCAATGCACAAAACAGTCCCTTTAACTTTTTCCTCTGCCACCGTTATTCCATTGTCTTCCAGGTCTTTTAAGTCTGCAATGAGCCTTGAGAAAACTTTGTCATGGCCAAAGTGTTTGAAGTCTTTTTCCTGACACAGCATTACAAGTGACATGTGGTCTGTACTTGATGAGGTGGTAAATTAGCCAGAGACAAATATACAGCTACTACTTTGTGCTGCTTTTTGCTGAACCTAATGGGTTCACCGCCTCAAAAGAATCTTGATATAGAATTAGTTTTAGACATGATGGGTTTTGAGAAAAGAACTCATTGTTTTTATATACCTGACCATCACTGACATCACAAAGCACATCAGTGTATGGTACGTATGTACCCTGTGCAGCACAATTCTGCCATAAGTCTGACTCCAGTAAATGTCTCAAAGTGTCTTTCAATGGAACATAGTAGGCAAACCTCTGTGACCTTGTTTCATCCCTTCCTAAGTACAACTTTACAGGTTCTGTGTATCTAAACATCTGTTTAAAAGCCCTAGTTCTTGAAAAATTGGTCCTCATTGGTCCTTCATGACTAATGGTGAAAAGGTCAGATTCCTTCACAACATCACATATACTACCAATAACCTCATCTGTTAATTCAGTTAAGTCACTTTTCAGGAATGCACTTAATTTATTCAAAGTATATGTCTGTCCTAGTTCATGTATGCTTAGCATCTCTTCAATAATATTTTGTATAGTTGATGCTGGCAGAAGAAACTGCCCATGTAATTTCAAGTAGAAAAGAGAAATATTTCTAAGAAAAAGGTCACTGAAATTTTCTGTAAGATGGACTTCACCTTCATCAGTCTCACTAAATCTCTCTGTAGGGCCTGTAACTAACGGTTCAGTTTCAAGAAACTGAGAAACTGTCTCCTTATAAAGATCTCTTATACTGTCCACAGAACATTGTCTGTGTTTCCTGGACATGTAGGCTGTAAACGACGATCTCACAGTGAACGTATGGTCGCATCCTGTCACCGGACATGTCACAACACGTCCTTCGGCTATATGTTCCTTTAAGTGAGCTGTTAGTGATCTGACATCGCGACATTGGCGCTGGCACATAGACATATTACACGTAAACACCGTAAGGGCATTTGTAGTATCAATATATGAATCTGTGTTATGTTTACGGTAAAAATGAGCCTTAAATTCCCCATATGAACGAAACGTATTGTGGCAATCTGTAGCGCCACACTTGAACACGCATCGTGGTTCATGACGGTGAAGTTTGACATGTAAAACATGTTCCCTAAGGGTTTGCACTGATGTTCCACAGAAATAACAACTAAACATTGTAACTGCGTGAACAAACACGCACTCTATTGCTGTTTTAAACACCTAAATGCTGTTTCACATCCCGCTTGCAAATCTAAGTTTTACATGTGCTGCCAAGATACGTTCATGCGCCGTCAACACGGTACATGCTACTCGTGTTTAAAACCACACACTGCTTAACACTGCTTAAAACGATTTAATTTAACTTACCAATTTGCCCAGACACATTTATTTTATTTTATATTCCCACTAGTTTGTAGATTTTTTTTAAATGTTATGTTTGTTATTGGGTGCTTTCCACTTCATGTACCCACATACAGCGCTGGCTTAAAGCAATACATTCTGGTCCTGACGCAATGCATTGTGGTTAGATTTTTATCGTCCGCTGCATTATGTCACCATGTCACGTCGTACAAAAACCTCGCGAGAGCAAGACAGATCATCCTGCACCTCTTAAGTGTTATGTAGTTTTGCCTGAAACGCAAAAATAAAACAAAGCAATTAAAGCCGATCAGTGGCTCAAATTCTGCTGTAGCGATTGAAGAACTTTTGTCGGAAGTTGGATTCGAACCCACGCCTTACTTCGGAGAACAGAATACCCCTTACTTTGAAAGGCCATTTTCGCTGCGCAGGAGGCTTTAGACCGCTCGGCCATGGGGCAGTTTCCAGGTGAACCCTAAGGAGTAGGTTAAGTCCAGCCTTGGCTTCCAAGCTGACGTTTTTCTACATATGTGCTTGTGTGTCATGGACAGTAAGAGGGGGCAGGCAAGGAGAGAATTTCTCTCTTTGGGGATCAATAGAGTGTTGTTATTATAACGTCTAAAACGTATGATGGTCTGTCGATAAATCAATAACAATATCAATGAAGTCAATGTTTATCTAAAGGAATCAGAATTCAGGAAAAGCCAGGGGCCGGACCGAGTGTAGGGGGCGTGGCCAGAGACAGCCTGCTGACTGTTCCAAATCATGGGTGCATGTTACAAGTCCGGAACATATTTTAACTTAGTACTAACTTAGCATCATATTTGATCTGATTCGACTGAATATCCCAGGTTTCCATCTCTCATGCATCTGGTGTGACGTGTTTTCAGACTCTCAGGCTGGCGCAAAGAAATCTTACGGGAATTGAACGTCTCACTCCGGTCAGCTGACCAAAGTTGGTAACCTTGGTATTGTGTGTAGGAGATTCGGTATAACTATAATTTCGTTCTCCATTTACATGCCCGTAGTGTCTTTAAGTGTTATGTAGTTTTGCCTGAAACGCAAAAATAAAACAAAGCAATTAAAGCCGATCAGTGGCTCAAATTCTGCTGTAGCGATTGAAGAACTTTTGTCGGAAGTTGGATTCGAACCCACGCCTTACTTCGGAGAACAGAATACCCCTTACTTTGAAAGGCCATTTTCGCTGCGCAGGAGGCTTTAGACCGCTCGGCCATGGGGCAGTTTCCAGTTGAACCCTAAGGAGTAGGTTAAGTCCAGCCTTGGCTTCCAAGCTGACGTTTTTCTACATATGTGCTTGTGTATCATGGACAGTAAGAGGGGGCAGGCAAGGAGAGAATTTCTCTCTTTGGGGATCAATAGAGTGTTGTTATTATAACGTCTAAAACGTATGATGGTCTGTCGATAAATCAATAACAATATCAATGAAGTCAATGTTTATCTAAAGGAATCAGAATTCAGGAAAAGCCAGGGGCCGGACCGAGTGTAGGGGGCGTGGCCAGAGACAGCCTGCTGACTGTTCCAAATCATGGGTGCATGTTACAAGTCCGGAACATATTTTAACTTAGTACTAACTTAGCATCATATTTGATCTGATTCGACTGAATATCCCAGGTTTCCATCTCTCATGCATCTGGTGTGACGTGTTTTCAGACTCTCAGGCTGGCGCAAAGAAATCTTACGGGAATTGAACGTCTCACTCCGGTCAGCTGACCAAAGTTGGTAACCTTGGTATTGTGTGTAGGAGATTCGGTATAACTATAATTTCGTTCTCCATTTACATGCCCGTAGTGTCTTTAAGTGTTATGTAGTTTTGCCTGAAACGCAAAAATAAAACATAAGCAATTAAAGCCGATCAGTGGCTCAAATTCTGCTGTAGCGATTGAAGAACTTTTGTCGGAAGTTGGATTCGAACCCACGCCTTACTTCGGAGAACAGAATACCCCTTACTTTGAAAGGCCATTTTCGCTGCGCAGGAGGCTTTAGACCGCTCGGCCATGGGGCAGTTTCCAGTTGAACCCTAAGGAGTAGGTTAAGTCCAGCCTTGGCTTCCAAGCTGACGTTTTTCTACATATGTGCTTGTGTATCATGGACAGTAAGAGGGGGCAGGCAAGGAGAGAATTTCTCTCTTTGGGGATCAATAGAGTGTTGTTATTATAACGTCTAAAACGTATGATGGTCTGTCGATAAATCAATAACAATATCAATGAAGTCAATGTTTATCTAAAGGAATCAGAATTCAGGAAAAGCCAGGGGCCGGACCGAGTATAGGGGGCGTGGCCAGAGACAGCCTGCTGACTGTTCCAAATCATGGGTGCATGTTACAAGTCCGGAACATATTTTAACTTAGTACTAACTTAGCATCATATTTGATCTGATTCGACTGAATATCCCAGGTTTCCATCTCTCATGCATCTGGTGTGACGTGTTTTCAGACTCTCAGGCTGGCGCAAAGAAATCTTACGGGAATTAAACGTCTCACTCCGGTCAGCTGACCAAAGTTGGTAACCTTGGTATTGTGTGTAGGAGATTCGGTATAACTATAATTTCGTTCTCCATTTACATGCCCGTAGTGTCTTTAAGTGTTATGTAGTTTTGCCTGAAACGCAAAAATAAAACAAAGCAATTAAAGCCGATCAGTGGCTCAAATTCTGCTGTAGCGATTGAAGAACTTTTGTCGGAAGTTGGATTCGAACCCACGCCTTACTTCGGAGAACAGAATACCCCTTACTTTGAAAGGCCATTTTCGCTGCGCAGGAGGCTTTAGACCGCTCGGCCATGGGGCAGTTTCCAGTTGAACCCTAAGGAGTAGGTTAAGTCCAGCCTTGGCTTCCAAGCTGACGTTTTTCTACATATGTGCTTGTGTATCATGGACAGTAAGAGGGGGCAGGCAAGGAGAGAATTTCTCTCTTTGGGGATCAATAGAGTGTTGTTATTATAACGTCTAAAACGTATGATGGTCTGTCGATAAATCAATAACAATATCAATGAAGTCAATGTTTATCTAAAGGAATCAGAATTCAGGAAAAGCCAGGGGCCGGACCGAGTGTAGGGGGCGTGGCCAGAGACAGCCTGCTGACTGTTCCAAATCATGGGTGCATGTTACAAGTCCGGAACATATTTTAACTTAGTACTAACTTAGCATCATATTTGATCTGATTCGACTGAATATCCCAGGTTTCCATCTCTCATGCATCTGGTGTGACGTGTTTTCAGACTCTCAGGCTGGCGCAAAGAAATCTTACGGGAATTGAACGTCTCACTCCGGTCAGCTGACCAAAGTTGGTAACCTTGGTATTGTGTGTAGGAGATTCGGTATAACTATAATTTCGTTCTCCATTTACATGCCCGTAGTGTCTTTAACCGGCTGCACAAACTGGATCCGCCTCCATTACGACACAACTTTGCCCTTATTGGCTTAAGAATTTAGTCACATACATGACGTATATCTGCTATTTCTCCCGAGAAGCAGGTAAAGCAGTGGTAACTGCTTTGTAGTTAATTTACCTGGTAAAATTAAGTTTAAATAAATGATATAAATACTGTAATAGTACTCGTGAGCTTTGTTTATTTGTTATTAGTTACTGTAATGTTGCGCTGCTTTATTTGTTTAATCGTCTAGTCTGTGGAGACATTCAAGTTAATCAAATAAGAATTGCACTGTACACTGTACATGACCATAAAAACTTTGTATCCTTGAAATAAATGTTTTTGATCTTTTCCTTGGCAGTTATCTTTTTACACAGGGCCTCTATGTACACGATAGTTTTTTTTTTCACGACTAACAGTATGGATCAGGAGTTGGTTATTGTAAAAGAAGTAATGTGCATGCAGGTGATATTTGTATAGATTTATCCACACCCTTGTAGCAGTGCTGCCATTGCAGTCAGATCTCGCAAACTAGGAGTATTAGTTGTCTTTATTTCTCTTTATTTCTTGACGCCAACCCTCTCCATTAATCCGGGCTTGGGACTGGCACCTACCTGAGCTGGCTTGCTCCCTTAAGTGGCTGGGTTAGGCTAAACTATATATATATATTTACCAAGACTACAATAAAACATCTCGAAATGTGTAGTCTAGCAAAACGCAGTTTAAAGAAGGTAGCCTACCTGGCGAAATTGCAAACAAATTAAGGGCGTTAGGCAGCCTTTAGATCCTACCCATCATGCACTGCAGTTTTTTGCTAATTCCTCAAATGGAAAACTGTCCATCCATCCATCCATTTTCCAAACCGCTTATCCTACTGGATCGCGGGGGGTCTGGAGCCTATCCCGGAAGCAATGGGCACGAGACAGGGAACAACCCAGGATGGCGGGCCAGCCCATCGCAGGGCACACTCACACACTATTCACTCACGCATACACTCCTATGGGCAATTTAGCAACTCCAATTAGCCTCAGCATGTTTTTGGACTGTGGGGGAAACCAGAGTACCCGGAGGAAACCCCACGATGACATGGGTAGAACATGCAAACTCCACACACATGTGACCCAGGTGGAGACTCGAACCCGGGCCCTAGAGGTGTGAGGCAACAGTGCTAACCACTGCACCACCATGCTGCCCCCTAAATGGAAAACCATTAAATACAAAAGGAAAACAAAAGTGCTGTAAGACTGTATACTTATGTGTATGTTAGTAAAGGCTGTAGCTGACACAACGGACCCCACTAATTAGAAAGGGGTAATTGTACACATGTGGCATCCAGTATGTTCTTCTATAACAGTTTTTAAAAAAAAAAAAAAAACTCACATTACACAAATTGGCACTATCAAAACGAGGATTATGGGGAAAATGGGGACTGTGATGGAGATTACATACACGTAGGCATGGTATTTAGTTTTTTTTAATCTGGTCACCTTCCAGAGTAATTGTAAACTAAAACCATCTTCACCCTATTTGATTCTTTATAAATGGACAATCAGTCGTGCAGTAAATGGGGGTATAGAGAGACACAGAGCTTGTCTAACAAGAAACCCTGGGAAGCTAACATTAATAGGGTGGGTATGGATAGCAAAACCATTGATACAGATTACAGATTTATATCTCACCTGAACCCTGGCGGGCTCCATGCCAATAGGGGTTGGGATTAGGGTTAGTTAACTTAAGTAGTAATATTGATGTGTATATTCTCCTATTCTCCAGTCAGTGAATCGTGAAACGTAATGTTAATATGTTTCTATACCTATATGTTCTGCTTAAAAACCCATAAAGGCAAGCACAGTGTTTAGACATTCTGTTACTTAGACTAGTAAACACTAAGATCCTTCAGCTTTCAATTAACCTGACACAACAGTCTAAACAACAAATGTGTGCCATGTCATTTGTCATCTTTACATCTTGTATCCTTTATATGGTAATTGGATTTTCAAGGTGGAATTGCAGGTCGATCATTTTAAGGATCTAGATGTAAACCTCCCTGGTGTTGCTTTAATATTTTTTTTGCACAATTTGCTTCACACACTTCCTCCAGCAGAGAAGCTTACAATACTACACCCCACCAAATGACTGGATGATGCCTTTTTATTTAAGGTCTGGCTGTGAGCCTCGATTACCGATACACTATCTTCAGGCTCCTGCCGGGATCAGTCAGTATGGTGGACCTTTGGAGGAATGGGTACAAAACCATCAGGAAAGTTTGCAGGTGCTTCAAGAGTATGTGAAGGCTTAGTTGGAGGAACAAGCCACACCACGAAATCGGAAACACAATGAGTTGGTTAATGATTAGGGGTTTGATGAAGGTCAGCTGGTGTGTTTGCGGAACCATGTTCGAGGTAAAATACAGGATCATTGGGATGCCTGTTTGTATATGGTAGTTCGGTGTCCCCAAGATCAGGGTGCAGTTTACTCTGCAACTCCAATGGAGGGGGACGGGGTTGTCCGTCAAGTTCACCGAACAGAGTTGCGTCCAGTACCACAGGGGGTTGTTATGTCAGGGGAAGATGTTCTGGTAATGTCTCCTGAGTCTGGGTTGCCCACAGGGGCAACAAAAATGGAATCGGATGAGGACTCTGTGATTTTACGGGGACAGGGCTGGTGGGAGGGGTCGCAATAGAGCATCCACAAGTAGGCCTCGTATAATGGAGGAGGTTATGTCCCCCCCGAGGTGTAGAGACCAGTTAAACGTTCGGTGAGGTCCACCACTGGTCATCATACCAACCCTTATAAGTTACCACGGTCAGTGAATGATCGTTCGGTTGGGGAGGAAGACCAGTGGTTTGGGGATAGAATTCTTAGCTGTGATCGTTGGGTCATCAATTTCATTTTGGGGAATGGATTGTAGCCAGGCAATTATAGGCAGGTATAGGAACTGCAGTTAGGACAGGAGGCATAGCCGGGGCGAGATGGCTGTGCATGCTCCGATGGTAGGGCATATTGGCAAAGGAGCAGGCACGGGAAAGACAGGCAGGGTCCTGATAGATTTGGTGGAGCATCGGCGGGCATATTGAATTTGCAGTGTAGCAGCCTTTCTGTTTGCTTGTTTCAGGGGTGAACAATCTTATCCGCAAAGGGCCGGTGTGTATGCAGGTTTTCGCTGCAACTCCCTAATTAGATTTCTAATTAGAGGACTGATTAGCTGAAGAGTCCTCATACCTGGTTTTGAAGAGCTGACCTAAAGGTTACCCCAAAAACCTGTTTTTTTTTTGTTTGAATGGGGCAGTGAGTCATGGGGTAAACTACTGTTCTTTAGGGGATTTCAAGGTGGAATTACGGGTCGATAATTTTAAGGATCAGGTTGTAAACCTCCCTGGTGTTGCTTTAATATGTTTTATCTGAGGTTGTATCGTGTATTATCAAGCCAGCCGGCTAAGTGGCCTCGGGAGCGGGGTTTAGTGGGAGCAGCTGGCTAGTTTTATTTTCTTTTTTGTTTGTGTCTTTTTCTTTGTTGTATGTATATTTTGGGTTCATTATTAGGCAGGCTGGGCCTTTTGGCACCTGTAGTCTGGGTGCTGGATTGCCCATAGGGGTCTTTTTTATTTCTGTGATTTGCTGTGTCATTCACTAGTGTGATTTGTGCTGGAGTGTTTTTAAGGTTGTGCTGTGGCGTGTACCTGAGCAAACTTTGGGCAACCTGTTCTCTTGTTGGCTTTATTGACAAAGGGTGGATTAGTCTAATTACGGCCTGCTACAAATAGCTGCATATAACGTATAAAAAAAATCACCTTATGGGTGCTCCGTAGGGTAGCAAGATCTTGAGTTTTTTTTACAGTACTCGGGTACGTTTTAAAATTTTCGACCAATCAGCAAACATTATTCTGACAGCATAGCTGGGAAACCAATGAAAAGTGAGTGCAACGTTCTAGAACTTGACTTCGGGTTGACGCTCCCTATAAAAGAGCTGGGTACTGCTTCAAGGCGTTCAGTTGGCGCTACCTCCTGATAGAGTAGCACTGTACGGCTCTTGTTCCGTAAAACAACATCAAAAGGATGAAAAAAAAACAATATTTAAAGAAGACGAAAAAAATCAATTTTTAAAGAAGACGAAAAAAACATCGTCTAAAAAAATAAGCCAAAAAAAATAATATCCGAAGAAGGAAAAACATGCAAAGTAAAAAAAACAAACAAAAATAAAAAACAATATCCAAAGAAGAAGGAAAAAAACATCCAAAGGGAGAAAAGAAGAACTGAAGGGCCAACGAGGTAGGAGGAAATACAAATTTCGTTTCAGCACCGTTGGAGTGCCAAGCCGTGAAAAGCATTTGGCCAGAAGACAAGGTAAGTGTTGTACCTGTTATTTTAAAACAGCGCTTTTCAAAATGCTGCTTTATAATCGTTTGAGATCGTTAGCCAGTGTGACAGGTGAAGGCTTTTTGAGTTTACCAACATAAAGTTTTATTTCTGTATTAGGACATTGTCAGGAACAATGATGTGTTCATCGCTATGATGTGGTCAAAAAGCGATGCATTGAATCTTAGAAACATTTGTGATTTTTCAAACGATGCTTTTCCTTTTATTTAATCAGTAAAATTTCCATCGGTTTTATATAGTGCCCCTTGAAATATGTCTTTAGCTCATTTTCCGGGCATTTTACTAGAATGCATCCTGAGAAATACACAAGCTCTGCTGCATTTCCGTGCCTCGATGTTTAGTGCCGAGTATAATTGTTGCAGTTGCCTTTTATATATTCCATGAGACCTGTTGGTACCAAGAGAAGTGTGAGACTGTCAGGGTGAATTTATCATACAATCGCACGCATAAATACCTGAGGGTTGCCAGTCCTTTTGCGTTGTTACAGGAGGACTAGAGCTGACGAGTGTGTTTCTACACACTATCAAGGGCATTGTAGTACAGTTTTCTCAGGTGGGAGAATGCTGCCGATCTCCTATTTGACAATACAGCCCTTGATATATTAGAATATTACAGAACTAGAAGCCTTTTGCAAGGAAGAATGTGAGAAAATCCCAAGTACAAGAACTGAAAGCCTTTCAGCTGGCTATAAGAAGCGCTTGTAAGCTGTGATATCTGGCAGAGGAGGTGTTACTAAGTACTGATTACGTAGGGTGCCCAAACTTTTGCAGAGTGCCATAATAATGTTTTTATTTTGTAATTTTGTTCAATTTATGGCATAAAAAGTAACTATTCATCAATGTTTGCTGAAAATATTGTGTATTTTTCCCCCAGTTCCTAAAGAGACTGTATTAACTGATATTGTTGCTTTTGTAATTGAAAAGATGTTATTTGTCAAGGGGTGCCAAACCTTTGCATAAGACTGTACACAGTGTGTGTATGTGTTTATGTGAGTGTGTGTCTGTGTGTGTGTGTGTGTGTGTGTATATATATATATGTGTGTGTGTGTATATATTTCTGTATATGCATGTGTATATATATATTTATATATAGTTCACACACATTCAAACTTATTTGAATACACATTCAAAATTATTTTTATTATTATTATTTTCGTTTTTTTTTTTTTTTGTGTTTTAAAATTTTTTATTTTTGCAATGGAAATAAAAATAAAGCAGTCCTCCGTAGAGGAGGGGTGGTGGAGGGAATATATATATATATATATACATATATATAAAATAATTGTCACACAACTGGGGTGACATGCCTTTCCTGCTCACCCAATTTTAGTGCACTTTAGTTATGCATAATGACCTTCTAGTCTCGATACACCCATATATATATATATATATATATATATATGTATATATGTATATATATAGTTTTTTTGTGTTATTTTTTTGCAATAGACAATAAAAATAACGCAGTTCTCCATAAAGGAGGGATGGTGGATGGAATATATATATACATATATATAAAATAATTGTCACACAACCTGGGTGACATGCCTTGCCTGCTCACCCAGTTTTAGTGCACCTTAGTTATCCATAATGACCAACTAGTCTCGATACACCCATATATATATATATATGTACATATATATAGTTTTTTTATTAGCAATAGAAAAGAAAAATAACGCAGTTCTCCGTAAAGGAGGGATGGTGGATGGAATATATATATATATATATATATATATATATATATATATACATTTATATAAAATAATTGTCACACAACCTGGGTGACATGCCTTGCCTGCTCACCCAATTTTAGTGCACTTTAGTTATCCATACTGACCATCTAGTCTCGACACACCCATATATATATATATATATATATATATATATGTATATGTATATATATATAGATATTTTTTCTTTTTCTTGTGTTTTTTTTTCGCAATGGATATTAAAAATAAAGCAGTCCTCCGTAAAGGAGGGATGGTGGATGGAATATATATATAAAATAATTGTCACACAACCGGGGTGACATGCCTTGCCTGCTCACCCAATTTTAGTGCACCTTAGTTATTCATAATGACCATCTAGTCTCGATACACCCATAAATATATATGTATATATATATAGTTTTTTTATTAGCAATAGAAAAGAAAAATAACGCAGTTCTCCGTAAAGGAGGGATGGTGGATGGAATATATATATATATATATACATTTATATAAAATAATTGTCACACAACCTGGGTGACATGCCTTGCCTGCTCACCCAATTTTAGTGCACTTTAGTTATCCATAATGACCATCTAGTCTCGATACACCCATGAATATATATGTATATATATATATATATATATATATATATATATATATATATATATATATATAGTTTTTCTGGTTTTTTTTTGCAATAGACAATAAAAATAACGCAGTTCTCCGTAAAGGAGGGATGGTGGATGGAATATGTATATGCATATATATAAAATAATTGTCACACAACCTGGGTGACATGCCTTGCCTGCTCACCCAATTTTAGTGCACCTCAGTTATCCATACTGACCATCTAGTCTCGACACACCCATATATATATATATATATATATATGTATATATATATAGATATTTTTTCTTTTTCTTGTGTTTTTTTTTTCGCAATGGATATTAAAAATAAAGCAGTCCTCCGTAAAGGAGGGGTGGTGGAGGGAATATATATATACATTTATATAAAATAATTGTCACACAACTGGGGTGACATGCCTTGCCTGCTCACCCAATTTTAGTGCACCTTAGTTATCCATAATGACCAACTAGTCTCGATACACCCATAAATATATATGTGTATATATATATATATATATAGTTTTTTTGTGTTTTTTTTTTGCAATAGACAATAAAAATAACGCAGTTCTCCATAAAGGAGGGATAGTGGATGGAATATATACATACATATATATAAAATAATTGTCACACAACCTGGGTGACATGCCTTGCCTGCTCACCCAATTTTAGTGCACCTTAGTTATCCATACTGACCATCTAGTCTCGATACACCCATATATATATATATATATATATATATGTACATATATATAGTTTTTTTATTAGCAATAGAAAAGAAAAATAACGCAGTTCTCCGTAAAGGAGGGATGGTGGATGGAATATATATATATATATATATATATACATTTATATAAAATAATTGTCACACAACCTGGGTGACATGCCTTGCCTGCTCACCCAATTTTAGTGCACTTTAGTTATCCAGAATGACCATCTAGTCTCGATACACCCATGAATATATATGTATATATATATATATATATATATATATATATATATATATATATATATATATATATAGTTTTTCTGTTTTTTTTTGCAATAGACAATAAAAATAACGCAGTTCTCCGTAAAGGAGGGATGGTGGATGGAATATATATATATGCATATATATAAAATAATTATCACACAACCTGGGTGACATGCCTTGCCTGCTCACCCAGTTTTAGTGCACCTTAGTTATCCATACTGACCATCTAGTCTCGATACACCCATAAATATATATACTGAACAAAAATATAAACGCAACACTCTTGTTTCTGCTCCCATTTTTCATGAGATGGACTTAAAGACCTACAATTCATTCCAGATACACAATATTACCATTTCTCTCAAACATTTCTCACAAATCAGTCTAAATGTGTGATAGTGAGCACTTCTGCTTTGCTGAGATAATCCATCCCACCTCACAGGTGTGCCACATCAAGATGCTGATCTGACATCATGGGTAGTGCACAGGTGTACCTTATACTGCCCACAATAAAAGGCCACCCTGGAATGTGCAGTTTTTTGCTTTATTGGGGGTCTGGGGACTCAGAACCGGTCAGTATCTGGTGTGACCACCATTTGCCTCATACAATGCAACACATCTTCTTCGCATAGAGTTTATCAGATTGTCAATTGTGGCCTGTGGAATGTTGGTCCACTCCTCTTCAATGGCTGTGCGAAGTTGTTGGATATTAGTGGGAACTGGTACACGCTGTCGTATACGCCGGTCAAGCACATCCCAAACATGCTCAACGGGTGACATGTCCGGTGAGTATGCTGGCCATGCAAGAACTGGGACATTTTCAGCTTCCAAGAACTGTGTACAGATCCTTGCAACATGGGGCCGTGCATCATCTGTCTGAGTGGCTGGTCTCAGACGATCTTGGAGGTGAACCTGCTGGATGTGGAGGTCCTGGGCTGGTGTGGTTACACGTGGTCTGCGGTTGTGAGGCCGGTTGGATGTACTGCCATATTCTCTGAAACGCCTTTGGAGACGGCTTATGGTTGAGAAATGAACATTCAATGCACGAGCAACAGATCTGGTTGACATTCCTGCTGTCAGCATGCCAATTGCACGCTCCCTCAATGCTTGTGGCATCTGTGGCATTTTGCTGTGAGACAAAACTGCACATTCCAGGGTGGCCTTTTATTGTGGGCAGTATAAGGTACACCTGTGCACTACCCATGATGTCAGATCAGCATCTTGATGTGGCACACCTGTGAGGTGGGATGGATTATCTCAGCAAAGCAGAAGTGCTCACTATCACACATTTAGACTGATTTGTGAGAAATGTTTGAGAGAAATGGTAATATTGTGTATCTGGAATGAATTGTAGATCTTTAAGTCCATCTCATGAAAAATGGGAGCAAAAACAAAAGTGTTGCGTTTATATTTTTGTTCAGTGTATGTATATGTATACATATAGTTTTTTTTGTGTTTGTGAAAACGGGTCTTTAATCGGGGAAACGGAGCGGGTAGAGCAGGACGGAACGCAGGCATTGACAAACTACAATGACGGACAGGGCAAACAGGTAAGACCAGGACTTAAAATAGGTCATGACTAATCAAAGTAATCGGGCAAAGCAGGAGACGATCAGGGAAGCACACGTGGGTAATCAGGGGGCGTGGCACACACGAGGAGCGGACAAGCCGGGCATATATGTATATCTATATAAAACCTCATTAATGAGGGACAGGGAACAGAACGGACAGACAGAACTGGCACAGGGGAAGGAGCCAGGACAAGACTTGACATAAGACAGGAAAGGCAGAGAAACAGATCAGAAAGGGGGACACGGAGGGAACAGGCAGGACAAAAGGACCGGGAGTGAACGAAGGGAACATCGGGGAAAGAGGAGCAGAAGCCAGAGGGACGAGGGACAAAGAGAGGAGGGACAGAGACAGGAGGAACAAAGCGAGGGGGAGCAGAGGCAGGAGGGACAAAGACGGGAGGCCAGGGAGAGAAGGAGGGGGAACCAAGAGGAGCCCGAGGGAGACCCAGCGGGCGACGGGAGGCAGCCGGAAGGGCTGCAGGCGGCCGGGAGGCCGGAGCCGGAGGGGCCGAGGAGACGGGGTGAGGGACAGACGCAGGGACGAAGGAGGGAGTCGGAGGGGAGACCAGGGAAGGGGACGAAGGAGCTGGAAGGGACCCTGGCGAGGGCAAGGAGAGAGGGGGAGCCGCAGCAGACGGCGACGTCCTCCGACACGCCAGAGCGGGAGGACCAGCAGGCGAATGAGGAGCCGCCGTCGGGGGGCCCGCAGGCAACCGATAAGACGCCGGAGGAGGGACCGAGGCAGGGCGACGAGGCCGCGGAGGGGGACCCGCAGACGACAGCCGACCCGGAGGGCCAGGACCCGCAGGTGCCGACCAAGCCCTAGCGCCGGCGAGGGAGGGCGAGCCAGGGGGCTGGGCGGGTGGGACCCCAGCCGTGCGTCTGTGTCCTCTCCCCTTATGGGACACAGACATAAGGACCTGCGGCCGGGGTCGGGCTCGTCGGGGTGAGGGTACCAGAGTCACAGGGGGAGAAGGGACTGGAGTGGGGCCAGGGACTGGAGCTGCAGGCTGCAGAGGGGGCGCCTGCCCGGGAGCTGCAGGCAGGGAAAGCGCCTCGGACGTGGGCGCGGTAGCTGCAGGCAGCGGAGACGGCTGCTCGGGCTCTGGGGCCGCAGGGGGCACTTATTTTATTATATAAAATAAGTGTCACACAACCGGGGTGACATGCCTTGCCTGCTTGTGGGATGAGGAAGACTCAGGGACTGGAAATGGGATTAAAACTGAAGATGTGCTCATTCCTTTGTGTATTTACAAATTTTCCTTCCGTCAGACATGAGGAGTTTGCTGCTATATTTGGCACTAATAGAGATTCTGATGCTGCTATTTTTATTGTCTATTAGTTTGTTATTATTTACAAGTTCTGTTGTGTTTTTGCATTTTTCTCTTCTGGTTAATTAACTGCTGTCTGTTTGCTGTGAAGTATGAGTGTGGTGAGTAAGACTCAGGGACTGGAAGTGGGATTACAACTAAAGATAACATGCTTATTCCTTTTTGTATTGTTTACAAATTTCCTTCCGTCAAACATGAGGAGTTTGCTGCTATATTGTGCACTAACAGAGATTCTGATGCTGCTATTTTTATTGTTTATAAATGTGTTATTGTTTCCAAGTTGAGTATTCAATAAATGCTAAATTGAGAAATTTTGTGTATCGTTTGTTATTATTAGTGTGATATTTTACCATGCAAATAGAGGGGAAAACGTCCAATTATCGGCCAAAAAAAATCAGCAGCATATATCGGCCATCGCCTGACCCTTGACTTGAAAAACCCATATCGGTCGACCTCTAGTAACAGTACATTCTGTCCAATTCATCCATCGAGTTAAGTCACACACCCACTTGAGGGGGCACTCCGGCAGACGTGAGGATGGGGATGTTCTTTCCGCTATAACATCCACTGCAGAAGTACATCTCGCTCCTGTTCACAGGGCTTACTTCAATGATGAAGCAGGGCTGGTTGTCTGGACAAGAAGTTGTCCTGCTGCTGGGTCTCGGTGCCGTTTTTCCACCTAAGCTTGAAGGTGGAAATGTGTTCCAACTTGGTCCCTGGGACTGCAGCATAGCCAAACATCGCGAGCAGCGTCGGCCACACCCACCACCAGAACCATCACACCGTCCTATACACATAAAGAAGAACTAAAACATAGAGTGTTGTGACAATCTATGCGTTAATGTTTGGCAGCATAGGTGATTCATTAAAATTATACCGAAGAATGGAAAATGTGATATTTAGAATATTTTTTGCCATTTAGTAGCTAATTTAAGCACTTACCCAATGCCTCAATTTGTTTTAGGTCAGTAATGTCTGAGCCAAAAGAATGAATGTATGAATTTAATACAATTCACCCACTCCCACCCACACACAAATCTGAAATTCAATTTAAGACACTTCTTAAACATTAGTGCATTAACAAAAAAGGAAAATCTTAAGAGATTCAGTAGGATTTTCTATGTTAGACTTAAGCTAATAGTTCAATAGTTTTTACATATTTCAATATACCAATTTGACTTTAATGTTGAAACAGATGCTAAAACATGGAATAATTTCATAACTAGAGAAACATGTTATTCACAAACACTAGCAAAGGTAGCTTATAGTTAAGCTTACTTAAGTCAGCAAGTCAGGCTACAGTGTGTAAGAATAGTCGTAAACGATAATTTGTCTCAGTCTTACATGACAGAATAAGTAAACAGAAAATATAAAATGGCTGAAACAGCGTCATTAACGCCAGCTACAGTAGAGGCGCAGAAAAGGTGTCATGACTGAAGTATTCCCAAACTCTGGAAGACCGTATGCGAGCCTTTTTTGCCGCGTGTTTCTCCAGAGGCTCCGGAGCTCCGCTGGTTGACACAGCCATGTTGGTTCATGTGCAGGGGGACGAGCGGCAAATTTCTTTTTTGCAGGGTGGTAGGTGATGTCTCATTAATATTTATGAGAGAAGTGCTACATGATTGGCCAGTGCATGCCTTACAAAATGGTGCGGCACTGCATCCAAGCCTGCGGCACTCAGAGTCACAAATACAGTGGAAACCATTTGTAGTAATTACGTCTGTCTGGCTGATTTCCAACTAATTGATATTTGTATATTTATTACATGAATATAAGGTAATATAAGGTAATAGAAGAGGTATTTAATGGTTTTCCATCTGAGGAATTTGCAAAAAACTGCAGTGCATGATGGGTCGGACCTAAAGGCTGCCTTAACGTCCTCATCTGTATGACGACATACATCAAGACTAGGAAGGTGCATAATGTTCATGTCTGGTTGCGTTTGTTGGTCCAGAAAGTAATTCAATTTCGCCATGTAGGTTACGTTCTTAAAAACTGCTTGGATATAGCCCGATTATATGCTGTGGGCCTTTTAATTTCTTTGTTTACCAGGTAGGCTACCTTCTTTAAACTGCGTTTTGTTAGACTACATATTTAGGGAGGTCTTTATAAATTTATAGTAGTCTTCATAAATATGTACATAGTTTAGCCTAACCCAGCCACTTAAGGGAGAAAGCCAGCTCAACTAGGTGTCGGTCCCAAGCCCGGATTAATGGGGAGGGTTGGCGTCAAGAAATAAAGAGACTGTATCTTCACTGCATGACTGATGTCAAAATGTGTGAAATATGTGGTTGTATTAATAAATGCATTAAAGTAGGTTAATGATTCTGTGCTGTCTAAATTGTATAGAAAATTTCTACGTATAGCCAAACAAATCTCCTCCTGTTTGAAAAGGCATAGAAAAAGCAATTTAGCCACTAAAACTTTACAGTTTTTGTGAGGGACAGTCGAATTCTCTCGTTTCTCTCGTCAAGTTTTTTTGTGATCCTGCACCTACACTTTGCCGGCCCCAGGAGGATGGGCTCCCCCTTTGAGTTTGGTCCCTCCCAAGGTTTCTTCCTTCTTGGGAGTTTTTCCATGCTATCGGCGCCTATGGCTTACTCACTGGGGGCTTTGGGTGGGCATGATATAAAGCAAAGCATTTTCCCTCCCAGTTTCCTCCTCTGGTCCACATTGCAGGACCATCAGCCATCAGAAACAGCCAGACGGTCTCCTTCAGCTTCTTTAGTGTCCTTGGAAGCCAAGGCAGTTTTAGGTCTGAGAAGAGGTTTATCAGAAGGACACATATTACGTCGTTTGTCCTGAAATGTAACATGGGGAGGAAAAGTTAAGCGGTTTAGTCAGATTGGAGTCGTTTATTCAGCAGTGGCAGCGCCAGTGACTTAATGCTACAGGTGCTATAGGGGAGTGAGATTATTTAGACCGGGTGCTTTAGCTTTTCAGCTTATGTAGATGGTGTATAGAAGCACACAGCACGATAAGCTACAGCATGGATAAAATAGGATAAAATATGAAATTCTAACGTCTAGCTCACAGAGCCTCTATGTGTACTTTGAAGAAAAAATACACTACAAGTATGCTGTAAAAACCGCAAAAATGTCTTACACAATATACAGATTTTACAGATAGTTAAAGAAAAAATGAAACCAATATTTTGGGGGTGCTGTGGGGGTACTATGGTCATTGGAGGAGGAGCTAGAGCCCCCCCCCCCCAAGCTTTTCCTTGGTGCTGCCACTGTTGTTCAGATTAAAAGTAACATTGTCATTAATAAACAGTACTCTGATCAAATTTTTGCATGTACAAACACAATCAAAGTTTAACCACATGTTTAGACACAATTCACACACCTGTTACATTTCCATAATGCTAAGACTCTCTACACTTACTTCATCCACTTTCTTGTTTGGTACACAGTCATTTGATGGATGTGTAAGATCATTACCAGACCGTCTGCTGCAAACTCTACAGTTAATGAATGGCTGCAAAAACACACAGACACACAAAAACAGTATTTAAAGAGTGGTGGGCAATAAATACAGTGAGAGAAGGTATAGTAAAGATATATCTAATGATTTAAGGCAGAGCTGCTGGAGTGCAGGGTTTAATGACACAGAACAATTTTAGAGGAAAGAGCTTCCAAAGCAGGGTCACCATAAGGCTATATTATACAAAGCAAGTTCATCTAAAAGTATGAACAACAAATCCCGTTTAACTGAACACTGCTCTGTATTAAAATACTGTCCTCCGATCAAGCTAAGTGGTCCTGTAGTTCACTATTTAAAGAGGTAAATTTAAAGGGTAATTCACACTGCACATCTACCCTGCTCTGACCAGGTTTAATTACTGGCTTTCTAATTAAAACAAGAGTTAAGTCCTGCCCTTTCACCACAAAACACCACACTGCCATTTAAGGCTGATTTCAACAATGAGTTTTAGTTAACCTGGCTCGATTGAGTTAACTCTGGGTATGTAAAACCCGCTTTGTAGTACAGCCCACAGGTCTTTAAATAAGGCCAGCTAGGGTTCATAGCTCGAAGCATAATCTACAGGTCACCCCTCAGATGATTAGCATTTGCTTCTGCCTGGTAATCCAGCCTTTAAGCCTGTAAACCTACTAAAATTTGAGAATAAGGTGAAGGAACTGGCTCTTTGAGGCCACCTATGTATTTGTTACTTTATTGTTGGCTAACTTTCCCCCGCAGGGCATCAAAAAAGTTAACATGAACCTAAATTAATTTGCTAACTGATATGTCCAATGCTCACAGTCACAGTGACTCTTTACTTACCCTCTTGTCCATGAAAATACAGTCAGCCCGATGGTCTGTTGCAGTTGACTTTGGACATTTTGTTGCTCTCAAGAGAATCTCAATGTCAATGTATTCACTGCTGATCTAAATCACATAAACACGTTATATACAAAATTGCCTACAACTGTTTTAAAGGCAATATAACAAACAATAATCACCCAAAAAATGGCAAACTGTCACAGACTTGACTGCAGCAGATTCAGAGAGAAACTGTGAGAAGGTAAAATTGACCAGGGCTGAGATATACAACCATCACTTTCATTGTGAAGAGACATTAAGCATCATATGCATTGAAATTAAAACATCAAAATCAATGTGATACTCATTAGTTCAGCTTGCAGATGATGAAAGTTTCACACTTTTGTAAACACTTTCTCAGCAGTTACCTTCGGACGGCCCTGGATGTTATAGAAATTCATGTGCTGACGGGTTCCTTGATGAGCATTTTCGACTGCGAGTTTAATGGCCGTCTTGTGAGTGCAGGGAGACTGTGGTAATCTTGCTGGGCCTCTGTGGAGATAAGCAGAGCTCCATAAGCCAAAACCAGAAGCAGCAGGCGGGTCATCTTCCTCTCAGCTTTGAAGGGAGAAGCAGGACTGAGGACACTGATCTGTGGTCCCCTTATCCAGCACGTCCAGGGGCGTGTCCTTCACTCGAAACAAACAGACCTTTGAACAACATTGGAAAACTCTTCAGGATGAATTGAGGCAGGTGGTCAAGTGGGTTTATTGTTATTTCAGCAATATACACAGTACACAGTGAAAGGAAACATTGTTCCTCCTGGACATGGACAGTAAGAGGGGGCAGGCAAGGAGAGAATTTCTCTCTTTGGGGATCAATAGAGTGTTGTTATTATAACGTCTAAAAAGTATGATGGTCTGTCGATAAATCAATAACAATATCAATGAAGTCAATGTTTATCTAAAGGAATCAGAATTCAGGAAAAGCCAGGGGCCGGACCGAGTGTAGGGGGCGTGGCCAGAGACAGCCTGCTGACTGTTCCAAATCATGGGTGCATGTTACAAGTCCGGAACATATTTTAACTTAGTACTAACTTAGCATCATATTTGATCTGATTCGACTGAATATCCCAGGTTTCCATCTCTCATGCATCTGGTGTGACGTGTTTTCAGACTCTCAGGCTGGCGCAAAGAAATCTTACGGGAATTGAACGTCTCACTCCGGCCAGCTGACCAAAGTTGGTAACCTTGGTATTGTGTGTAGGAGATTCGGTATAACTATAATTTCGTTCTCCATTTGCATGCCCGAAGTGTCTTTAAGTGTTATGTAGTTTTGCCTGAAACGCAAAAATAAAACAAAGCAATTAAAGCCGATCAGTGGCTCAAATTGTGCTGTAGCGATTGAAGAACTTTTGTCGGAAGTTGGATTCGAACTTGGGATGCCTTACTTGGGAGAACAGAATACCAGAATAGAGTAGGTTAAGTCCAGCCTTGGCTTCCAAGCTGACGTTTTTCTACATATGTGCTTGTGTATCATGGACAGTAAGAGGGGGCAGGCAAGGAGAGAATTTCTCTCTTTGGGGATCAATAGAGTGTTGTTATTATAACGTCTAAAAAGTATGATGGTCTGTCGATAAATCAATAAGAAAATAAATGAAGTCGTTTTCGCGAACACGCTGGAAAAGCCAGGGGCCGGACCGACTGTAGGGGGCGTGGCCAGAGACAGCCTGCTGACCATAGCTGTCAAGTCTACCGTTTTGGCCGGGAAACTACCGTATTTTACTTCTCTTTCCCGCCGTCCTCCCGTATTAGTATTTTCCCGTAAATCTCCCTTATAATAATATATATATATATATATATATATATATATATTATATTATATAGTTGCTGGATAGTGTAGTGGTAAGATCGCCGCCTTTCACACGGGAGACCAGGGTTCGAATCCCAGTTGTGGCCAAAAATATATTTTATATATTTTATATATTTATATTTATATTTATATAATATTTTATATAATTTATATTATTTTATATTTCCTGTATATTGCTACGACAAGGGGGAGCCAGGACGACAGGTCAGGGGGGAGATATCATCATCCCCACATTCCGAGATTGGGTACCAAGCCCCATATATATTAGTAGGCTGAATACAAGAGCAGCTGACCTGAGAAATAAGAAATAAGCTAAGCTGGAAACCCCCCATATATATTAGTAGGCTGAATACAAGAGCAGCTGACCTGAGAAATAAGAAATATTTCTTATTGGAAACCTGGACCCAAGAACCTGGACCCTCAGAAGATCTACTAGAAGATGTACGTAGAAGACTACGGACAATCCCTACTACAACCATCACTGACACCAACACAGCAACAGTGATCCTTGAGCTGCTTGGCTATACGATGAACAACAGCCGCCCATGGAAGAGTATAACAAGCTGTCCATAGCTTAGAAACTGCCAAGCAAAGACTCTTTGCAAAGACTTACGGACTTACAATCTCCCGTATAATAATATATATCTCCAAACTGTAGCCTCGCGAGAACTATTCTACGCCAACAGCGGGAGATGGAGAAAGGAGATGGATGGATGCCTGCCAAAAAACAAAGAAGATGAGCAGCAGATTTGTAAGATTTGTAAATGTAAGATTTCTGTAAGACCCCCGGCATGAAAAACAGAATAGTTCTCGTCATTAGTGAATGACAGAGTGTCTTAAAATGTAAGGGATACTGGATAAATATATAAAATATATATATATTTGGGATGCCTTTTTTATATATATTTTATATATTTATATTTATATTTATATTATATTTTATATAATTTATATTATTTGTCTTAAAATGTAAGGGATACTGGAGCCTGGTGGCGGTGGCGGGTGCCGGAAAATTTCCTTTATTTTCAAATCCAAACCTTGACAGGTATGCTGCTGTTCCAAATCATGGGTGCATGTTACAAGTGCGGAACATATTTTAACTTAGTACTAACTTAGCATCATATTTGATCTGATTCGACTGAATATCCCAGGTTTCCATCTCTCATGCATCTGGTGTGACGTGTTTTCAGACTCTCAGGCTGGCGCAAAGAAATCTTACGGGAATTGAACGTCTCACTCCGGCCAGCTGACCAAAGTTGGTAACCTTGGTATTGTGTGTAGGAGATTCGGTATAACTATAATTTCGTTCTCCATTTGCATGCCCGAAGTGTCTTTAAGTGTTATGTAGTTTTGCCTGAAACGCAAAAATAAAACAAAGCAATTAAAGCCGATCAGTGGCTCAAATTGTGCTGTAGCGATTGAAGAACTTTTGTCGGAAGTTGGATTCGAACTTGGGATGCCTTACTTGGGAGAACAGAATACCAGAATAGAGTAGGTTAAGTCCAGCCTTGGCTTCCAAGCTGACGTTTTTCTACATATGTGCTTGTGTATCATGGACAGTAAGAGGGGGCAGGCAAGGAGAGAATTTCTCTCTTTGGGGATCAATAGAGTGTTGTTATTATAACGTCTAAAAAGTATGATGGTCTGTCGATAAATCAATAAGAAAATAAATGAAGTCGTTTTCGCGAACACGCTGGAAAAGCCAGGGGCCGGACCGACTGTAGGGGGCGTGGCCAGAGACAGCCTGCTGACCATAGCTGTCAAGTCTCCCGTTTTGGCCGGGAAACTACCGTATTTTACTTCTCTTTCCCGCCGTCCTCCCGTATTAGTATTTTCCCGTAAATCTCCCTTATAATAATATATATATATATATATATATATATATATATTACATTATATAGTTGCTGGATAGTGTAGTGGTAAGATCGCCGCCTTTCACACGGGAGACTGGGGTTCGAATCCCAGTTGTGGCCAAAAATATATTTTATATATTTTATATATTTATATTTATATAATATTTTATATAATTTATATTATTTTATATTTCCTGTCTTAAAATGTAAGGGATACTGGAGCCTGGTTGCGGTGGTGGGATGGCTCACGGCGGGTGCCGGAAAATTTCCTTTATTTTCAAATCCAAACCTTGACAGGTATGCTGCTGTTCCAAATCATGGGTGCATGTTACAAGTGCGGAACATATTTTAACTTAGTACTAACTTAGCATCATATTTGATCTGATTCGACTGAATATCCCAGGTTTCCATCTCTCATGCATCTGGTGTGACGTGTTTTCAGACTCTCAGGCTGGCGCAAAGAAATCTTACGGGAATTGAACGTCTCACTCCGGCCAGCTGACCAAAGTTGGTAACCTTGGTATTGTGTGTAGGAGATTCGGTATAACTATAATTTCGTTCTCCATTTACATGCCCGTAGTGTCTTTAACCGGCTGCACAAACTGGATCCGCCTCCATTACGACACAACTTTGCCCTTATTGGCTTAAGAATTTAGTCACATACATGACGTATATCTGCTATTTCTCCCGAGAAGCAGGTAAAGCAGTGGTAACTGCTTTGTAGTTAATTTACCTGGTAAAATTAAGTTTAAATAAATGATATAAATACTGTAATAGTACTCGTGAGCTTTGTTTATTTGTTATTAGTTATTGTAATGTTGCGCTGCTTTATTTGTTTAATCGTCTAGTCTGTGGAGACATTCAAGTTAATCAAATAAGAATTGCACTGTACACTGTACATGACCATAAAAACTTTGTATCCTTGAAATAAATGTTTTTGATCTTTTCCTTGGCAGTTATCTTTTTACACAGGGCCTCTATGTACACGATAGTTTTTTTTTTCACGACTAACAGTATGGATCAGGAGTTGGTTATTGTAAAAGAAGTAATGTGCATGCAGGTGATATTTGTATAGATTTATCCACACCCTTGTAGCAGTGCTGCCATTGCAGTCAGATCTCGCAAACTAGGAGTATTAGTTGTCTTTATTTCTCTTTATTTCTTGACGCCAACCCTCTCCATTAATCCGGGCTTGGGACTGGCACCTACCTGAGCTGGCTTGCTCCCTTAAGTGGCTGGGTTAGGCTAAACTATATATATATATTTACCAAGACTACAATAAAACATCTCGAAATGTGTAGTCTAGCAAAACGCAGTTTAAAGAAGGTAGCCTACCTGGCGAAATTGCAAACAAATTAAGGGCGTTAGGCAGCCTTTAGATCCTACCCATCATGCACTGCAGTTTTTTGCTAATTCCTCAAATGGAAAACTGTCCATCCATCCATCCATTTTCCAAACCGCTTATCCTACTGGATCGCGGGGGGTCTGGAGCCTATCCCGGAAGCAATGGGCACGAGACAGGGAACAACTCAGGATGGCGGGCCAGCCCATCGCAGGGCACACTCACACACTATTCACTCACGCATACACTCCTATGGGCAATTTAGCAACTCCAATTAGCCTCAGCATGTTTTTGGACTGTGGGGGAAACCAGAGTACCCGGAGGAAACCCCACGATGACATGGGTAGAACATGCAAACTCCACACACATGTGACCCAGGTGGAGACTCGAACCCGGGCCCTAGAGGTGTGAGGCAACAGTGCTAACCACTGCACCACCATGCTGCCCCCTAAATGGAAAACCATTAAATACAAAAGGAAAACAAAAGTGCTGTAAGACTGTATACTTATGTGTATGTTAGTAAAGGCTGTAGCTGACACAACGGACCCCACTAATTAGAAAGGGGTAATTGTACACATGTGGCATCCAGTATGTTCTTCTATAACAGTTTTTAAAAAAAAAAAAAAACTCACATTACACAAATTGGCACTATCAAAACGAGGATTATGGGGAAAATGGGGACTGTGATGGAGATTACATACACGTAGGCATGGTATTTAGTTTTTTTTAATCTGGTCACCTTCCAGAGTAATTGTAAACTAAAACCATCTTCACCCTATTTGATTCTTTATAAATGGACAATCAGTCGTGCAGTAAATGGGGGTATAGAGAGACACAGAGCTTGTCTAACAAGAAACCCTGGGAAGCTAACATTAATAGGGTGGGTATGGATAGCAAAACCATTGATACAGATTACAGATTTATATCTCACCTGAACCCTGGCGGGCTCCGTGCCAATAGGGGTTGGGATTAGGGTTAGTTAACTTAAGTAGTAATATTGATGTGTATATTCTCCTATTCTCCAGTCAGTGAATCGTGAAACGTAATGTTAATATGTTTCTATACCTATATGTTCTGCTTAAAAACCCATAAAGGCAAGCACAGTGTTTAGACATTCTGTTACTTAGACTAGTAAACACTAAGATCCTTCAGCTTTCAATTAACCTGACACAACAGTCTAAACAACAAATGTGTGCCATGTCATTTGTCATCTTTACATCTTGTATCCTTTATATGGTAATTGGATTTTCAAGGTGGAATTGCAGGTCGATCATTTTAAGGATCTAGATGTAAACCTCCCTGGTGTTGCTTTAATATTTTTTTTGCACAATTTGCTTCACACACTTCCTCCAGCAGAGAAGCTTACAATACTACACCCCACCAAATGACTGGATGATGCCTTTTTATTTAAGGTCTGGCTGTGAGCCTCGATTACCGATACACTATCTTCAGGCTCCTGCCGGGATCAGTCAGTATGGTGGACCTTTGGAGGAATGGGTACAAAACCATCAGGAAAGTTTGCAGGTGCTTCAAGAGTATGTGAAGGCTTAGTTGGAGGAACAAGCCACACCACGAAATCGGAAACACAATGAGTTGGTTAATGATTAGGGGTTTGATGAAGGTCAGCTGGTGTGTTTGCGGAACCATGTTCGAGGTAAAATACAGGATCATTGGGATGCCTGTTTGTATATGGTAGTTCGGTGTCCCCAAGATCAGGGTGCAGTTTACTCTGCAACTCCAATGGAGGGGGACGGGGTTGTCCGTCAAGTTCACCGAACAGAGTTGCGTCCAGTACCACAGGGGGTTGTTATGTCAGGGGAAGATGTTCTGGTAATGTCTCCTGAGTCTGGGTTGCCCACAGGGGCAACAGAAATGGAATCGGATGAGGACTCTGTGATTTTACGGGGACAGGGCTGGTGGGAGGGGTCGCAATAGAGCATCCACAAGTAGGCCTCGTATAATGGAGGAGGTTATGTCCCCCCCGAGGTGTAGAGACCAGTTAAACGTTCGGTGAGGTCCACCACTGGTCATCATACCAACCCTTATAAGTTACCACGGTCAGTGAATGATCGTTCGGTTGGGGAGGAAGACCAGTGGTTTGGGGATAGAATTCTTAGCTGTGATCGTTGGGTCATCAATTTCATTTTGGGGGATGGATTGTAGCCAGGCAATTATAGGCAGGTATAGGAACTGCAGTTCGGACTGGAGGCATAGCCGGGGCGAGATGGCTGTGCATGTTCCGATGGTAGGGCATATTGGCAAAGGAGCAGGCACGGGAAAGACAGGCAGGGTCCTGATAGATTTGGTGGAGCATCGGCGGGCATATTGAATTTGCAGTGTAGCAGCCTTTCTGTTTGCTTGTTTCAGGGGTGAACAATCTTATCCGCAAAGGGCCGGTGTGTATGCAGGTTTTCGCTGCAACTCCCTAATTAGATTTCTAATTAGAGGACTGATTAGCTGAAGAGTCCTCATACCTGGTTTTGAAGAGCTGACCTAAAGGTTACCCCAAAAACCTGTTTTTTTTTTGTTTGAATGGGGCAGTGAGTCATGGGGTAAACTACTGTTCTTTAGGGGTTTTCAAGGTGGAATTACGGGTCGATAATTTTAAGGATCAGGTTGTAAACCTCCCTGGTGTTGCTTTAATATGTTTTATCTGAGGTTGTATCGTGTATTATCAAGTCAGCCGGCTTAGTGGCCTCGGGAGCGGGGTTTAGTGGGAGCAGCTGGCTAGTTTTATTTTCTTTTTTGTTTGTGTCTTTTTCTTTGTTGTATGTATATTTTGGGTTCATTATTAGGCAGGCTGGGCCTTTTGGCACCTGTAGTCTGGGTGCTGGATTGCCCATAGGGGTCTTTTTTATTGCTGTGATTTGCTGTGTCATTCACTAGTGTGATTTGTGCTGGATGTGTTTTTAAGGTTGTGCTGTGGCGTGTACCTGAGCAAACTTTGGGCAACCTGTTCTCTTGTTGGCTTTATTGACAAAGGGTGGATTAGTCTAATTACGGCCTGCTACAAATAGCTGCATATAACGTATAAAAAAAATCACCTTATGGGTGCTCCGTAGGGTAGCAAGATCTTGAGTTTTTTTTACAGTACTCGGGTACGTTTTAAAATTTTCGACCAATCAGCAAACATTATTCTGACAGCATAGCTGGGAAACCAATGAAAAGTGAGTGCAACGTTCTAGAACTTGACTTCGGGTTGACGCTCCCTATAAAAGAGCTGGGTACTGCTTCAAGGCGTTCAGTTGGCGCTACCTCCTGATAGAGTAGCACTGTACGGCTCTTGTTCCGTAAAACAACATCAAAAGGATGAAAAAAAAAACAATATTTAAAGAAGACGAAAAAAATCAATTTTTAAAGAAGACGAAAAAAACATCGTCTAAAAAAATAAGCCAAAAAAATAATATCCGAAGAAGGAAAAACATGCAAAGTAAAAAAAAACAAACAAAAATAAAAAACAATATCCAAAGAAGAAGGAAAAAAACATCCAAAGGGAGAAAAGAAGAACTGAAGGGCCAACGAGGTAGGAGGAAATACAAATTTCGTTTCAGCACCGTTGGAGTGCCAAGCCGTGAAAAGCATTTGGCCAGAAGACAAGGTAAGTGTTGTATCTGTTATTTTAAAACAGCGCTTTTCAAAATGCTGCTTTATAATCGTTTGAGATCGTTAGCCAGTGTGACAGCTGAAGGCTTTTTGAGTTTACCAACATAAAGTTTTATTTCTGTATTAGGACATTGTCAGGAACAATGATGTGTTCATCGCTATGATGTGGTCAAAAAGCGATGCATTGAATCTTAGAAACATTTGTGATTTTTCAAACGATGCTTTTCCTTTTATTTAATCAGTAAAATTTCCATCGGTTTTATATAGTGCCCCTTGAAATATGTCTTTAGCTCATTTTCCGGGCATTTTACTAGAATGCATCCTGAGAAATACACAAGCTCTGCTGCATTTCCGTGCCTCGATGTTTAGTGCCGAGTATAATTGTTGCAGTTGCCTTTTATATATTCCATGAGACCTGTTGGTACCAAGAGAAGTGTGAGACTGTCAGGGTGAATTTATCATACAATCGCACGCATAAATACCTGAGGGTTGCCAGTCCTTTTGCGTTGTTACAGGAGGACTAGAGCTGACGAGTGTGTTTCTACACACTATCAAGGGCATTGTAGTACAGTTTTCTCAGGTGGGAGAATGCTGCCGATCTCCTATTTGACAATACAGCCCTTGATATATTAGAATATTACAGAACTAGAAGCCTTTTGCAAGGAAGAATGTGAGAAAATCCCAAGTACAAGAACTGAAAGCCTTTCAGCTGGCTATAAGAAGCGCTTGTAAGCTGTGATATCTGGCAGAGGAGGTGTTACTAAGTACTGATTACGTAGGGTGCCCAAACTTTTGCAGAGTGCCATAATAATGTTTTTATTTTGTAATTTTGTTCAATTTATGGCATAAAAAGTAACTATTCATCAATGTTTGCTGAAAATATTGTGTATTTTTCCCCCAGTTCCTAAAGAGACTGTATTAACTGATGTTGTTGCTTTTGTTATTGAAAAGATGTTATTTGTCAAGGGGTGCCAAACCTTTGCATAAGACTGTACACAGTGTGTGTATGTGTTTATGTGAGTGTGTGTCTGTGTGTGTGTGTGTATATATATATGTGTGTGTGTGTATATATTTCTGTATATGCATGTGTATATATATATTTATATATAGTTCACACACATTCAAACTTATTTGAATACACATTCAAAATTATTTTTATTATTATTATTTTCGTTTTTTTTTTTTTTTTGTGTTTTAAAATTTTTTATTTTTGCAATGGAAATAAAAATAAAGCAGTCCTCCGTAGAGGAGGGGTGGTGGAGGGAATATATATATATATATATACATATATATATAAAATAATTGTCACACAACTGGGGTGACATGCCTTTCCTGCTCACCCAATTTTAGTGCACTTTAGTTATGCATAATGACCTTCTAGTCTCGATACACCCATATATATATATGTATATATATATATAGTTTTTTTTGTTTTTTTTTTTGCAATAGACAATAAAAATAACGCAGTTCTCCATAAAGGAGGGATGGTGGATGGAATATATATATATACATATATATAAAATAATTGTCACACAACCTGGGTGACATGCCTTGCCTGCTCACCCAGTTTTAGTGCACCTTAGTTATTCATAATGACCATCTAGTCTCGATACACCCATAAATATATATGTATATATATATAGTTTTTTTTGTTTTTTTTTTGCAATAGACAATAAAAATAACGCAGTTCTCCATAAAGGAGGGATGGTGGATGGAATATATATATACATATATATAAAATAATTGTCACACAACTTGGGTGACATGCCTTGCCTGCTCACCCAATTTTAGTGCAACTTAGTTATCCATAATGACCAACTAGTCTCGATACACCCATATATATATATATATGTACATATATATATAGTTTTTTTATTAGCAATAGAAAAGAAAAATAACGCAGTTCTCCGTAAAGGAGGGATGGTGGATGGAATATATATATATATATATACATTTACATAAAATAATTGTCACACAACCTGGGTGACATGCCTTGCCTGCTCACCCAATTTTAGTGCACCTTAGTTATCCATACTGACCATCTAGTCTCGACACACCCATATATATATATATATATATATATATATATATATATATATATATATATATGTATATATATAGATATTTTTTCTTTTTCTTGTGTTTTTTTTTCGCAATGGATATTAAAAATAAAGCAGTCCTCCGTAAAGGAGGGGTGGTGGAGGGAATATATATATACATATATATATAAAATAATTGTCACACAACCTGGGTGACATGCCTTGCCTGCTCACCCAATTTTAGTGCAACTTAGTTATCCATAATGACCAACTAGTCTCGATACACCCATATATATATATATATATGTACATATATATAGTTTTTTTATTAGCAATAGAAAAGAAAAATAACGCAGTTCTCCGTAAAGGAGGGATGGTGGATGGAATATATATATATATATATATATATATATATATATATATATATATATATATATATAAAATAATTGTCACACAACCTGGGTGACATGCCTTGCCTGCTCACCCAATTTTAGTGCACTTTAGTTATCCATACTGACCATCTAGTCTCGACACACCCATATATATATGTATATATATATAGATATTTTTTCTTTTTCTTGTGTTTTTTTTTCGCAATGGATATTAAAAATAAAGCAGTCCTCCGTAAAGGAGGGGTGGTGGAGGGAATATATATATACATATATATATAAAATAATTGTCACACAACCTGGGTGACATGCCTTGCCTGCTCACCCAATTTTAGTGCAACTTAGTTATCCATAATGACCAACTAGTCTCGATACACCCATATATATATATATATATGTACATATATATAGTTTTTTTATTAGCAATAGAAAAGAAAAATAACGCAGTTCTCCGTAAAGGAGGGATGGTGGATGGAATATATATATATATATATATATATATATATATACATTTATATAAAATAATTGTCACACAACCTGGGTGACATGCCTTGCCTGCTCACCCAATTTTAGTGCACTTTAGTTATCCATACTGACCATCTAGTCTCGACACACCCATATATATATATATATATATATATATATATATATATATATATATGTATATATATATAGATATTTTTTCTTTTTCTTGTGTTTTTTTTTCGCAATGGATATTAAAAATAAAGCAGTCCTCCGTAAAGGAGGGATGGTGGATGGAATATATATATAAAAAAATTGTCACACAACCGGGGTGACATGCCTTGCCTGCTCACCCAATTTTAGTGCACCTTAGTTATTCATAATGACCATCTAGTCTCGATACACCCATAAATATATATGTATATATATATAGTTTTTTTATTAGCAATAGAAAAGAAAAATAACGCAGTTCTCCGTAAAGGAGGGATGGTGGATGGAATATATATATATATATATATATATACATTTATATAAAATAATTGTCACACAACCTGGGTGACATGCCTTGCCTGCTCACCCAATTTTAGTGCACCTTAGTTATCCATACTGACCATCTAGTCTCGATACACCCATATATATATATATATATATATATATATATATATATAGATATATATATATAAAAATATATATATATATATGTACATATATATAGTTTTTTTATTAGCAATAGAAAAGAAAAATAACGCAGTTCTCCGTAAAGGAGGGATGGTGGATGGAATATATATATATATATATACATTTATATAAAATAATTGTCACACAACCTGGGTGACATGCCTTGCCTGCTCACCCAGTTTTAGTGCACCTTAGTTATCCATAATGACCATCTAGTCTCGATACACCCATAAATATATATGTATATATATATATATATATATAGTTTTTTATTTTTTTCGTAATGGACAATAAAAATAACGCAGTTCTCCGTAAAGGAGGGATGGTGGATGGAATATATATATACATATATACATTTATATAAAATAATTGTCACACAACCTGGGTGACATGCCTTGCCTGCTCACCCAGTTTTAGTGCACCTTAGTTATCCATACTGACCATCTAGTCTCGATACACCCATAAATATATATACTGAACAAAAATATAAACGCAACACTCTTGTTTCTGCTCCCATTTTTCATGAGATGGACTTAAAGACCTACAATTCATTCCAGATACACAATATTACCATTTCTCTCAAACATTTCTCACAAATCAGTCTAAATGTGTGATAGTGAGCACTTCTGCTTTGCTGAGATAATCCATCCCACCTCACAGGTGTGCCACATCAAGATGCTGATCTGACATCATGGGTAGTGCACAGGTGTACCTTATACTGCCCACAATAAAAGGCCACCCTGGAATGTGCAGTTTTTTGCTTTATTGGGGGTCTGGGGACTCAGAACCGGTCAGTATCTGGTGTGACCACCATTTGCCTCATACAATGCAACACATCTTCTTCGCATAGAGTTTATCAGATTGTCAATTGTGGCCTGTGGAATGTTGGTCCACTCCTCTTCAATGGCTGTGCGAAGTTGTTGGATATTAGTGGGAACTGGTACACGCTGTCGTATACGCCGGTCAAGCACATCCCAAACATGCTCAACGGGTGACATGTCCGGTGAGTATGCTGGCCATGCAAGAACTGGGACATTTTCAGCTTCCAAGAACTGTGTACAGATCCTTGCAACATGGGGCCGTGCATCATCTGTCTGAGTGGCTGGTCTCAGACGATCTTGGAGGTGAACCTGCTGGATGTGGAGGTCCTGGGCTGGTGTGGTTACACGTGGTCTGCGGTTGTGAGGCCGGTTGGATGTACTGCCATATTCTCTGAAACGCCTTTGGAGACGGCTTATGGTTGAGAAATGAACATTCAATGCACGAGCAACAGATCTGGTTGACATTCCTGCTGTCAGCATGCCAATTGCACGCTCCCTCAATGCTTGTGGCATCTGTGGCATTTTGCTGTGAGACAAAACTGCACATTCCAGGGTGGCCTTTTATTGTGGGCAGTATAAGGTACACCTGTGCACTACCCATGATGTCAGATCAGCATCTTGATGTGGCACACCTGTGAGGTGGGATGGATTATCTCAGCAAAGCAGAAGTGCTCACTATCACACATTTAGACTGATTTGTGAGAAATGTTTGAGAGAAATGGTAATATTGTGTATCTGGAATGAATTGTAGATCTTTAAGTCCATCTCATGAAAAATGGGAGCAAAAACAAAAGTGTTGCGTTTATATTTTTGTTCAGTGTATGTATATGTATACATATAGTTTTTTTTGTGTTTGTGAAAACGGGTCTTTAATCGGGGAAACGGAGCGGGTAGAGCAGGACGGAACGCAGGCATTGACAAACTACAATGACGGACAGGGCAAACAGGTAAGACCAGGACTTAAAATAGGTCATGACTAATCAAAGTAATCGGGCAAAGCAGGAGACGATCAGGGAAGCACACGTGGGTAATCAGGGGGCGTGGCACACACGAGGAGCGGACAAGCCGGGCATATATGTATATCTATATAAAACCTCATTAATGAGGGACAGGGAACAGAACGGACAGACAGAACTGGCACAGGGGAAGGAGCCAGGACAAGACTTGACATAAGACAGGAAAGGCAGAGAAACAGATCAGAAAGGGGGACACGGAGGGAACAGGCAGGACAAAAGGACCGGGAGTGAACGAAGGGAACATCGGGGAAAGAGGAGCAGAAGCCAGAGGGACGAGGGACAAAGAGAGGAGGGACAGAGACAGGAGGAACAAAGCGAGGGGGAGCAGAGGCAGGAGGGACAAAGACGGGAGGCCAGGGAGAGAAGGAGGGGGAACCAAGAGGAGCCCGAGGGAGACCCAGCGGGCGACGGGAGGCAGCCGGAAGGGCTGCAGGCGGCCGGGAGGCCGGAGCCGGAGGGGCCGAGGAGACGGGGTGAGGGACAGACGCAGGGACGAAGGAGGGAGTCGGAGGGGAGACCAGGGAAGGGGACGAAGGAGCTGGAAGGGACCCTGGCGAGGGCAAGGAGAGAGGGGGAGCCGCAGCAGACGGCGACGTCCTCCGACACGCCAGAGCGGGAGGACCAGCAGGCGAATGAGGAGCCGCCGTCGGGGGGCCCGCAGGCAACCGATAAGACGCCGGAGGAGGGACCGAGGCAGGGCGACGAGGCCGCGGAGGGGGACCCGCAGACGACAGCCGACCCGGAGGGCCAGGACCCGCAGGTGCCGACCAAGCCCTAGCGCCGGCGAGGGAGGGCGAGCCAGGGGGCTGGGCGGGTGGGACCCCAGCCGTGCGTCTGTGTCCTCTCCCCTTATGGGACACAGACATAAGGACCTGCGGCCGGGGTCGGGCTCGTCGGGGTGAGGGTACCAGAGTCACAGGGGGAGAAGGGACTGGAGTGGGGCCAGGGACTGGAGCTGCAGGCTGCAGAGGGGGCGCCTGCCCGGGAGCTGCAGGCAGGGAAAGCGCCTCGGACGTGGGCGCGGTAGCTGCAGGCAGCGGAGACGGCTGCTCGGGCTCTGGGGCCGCAGGGGGCACTTATTTTATTATATAAAATAAGTGTCACACAACCGGGGTGACATGCCTTGCCTGCTTGTGGGATGAGGAAGACTCAGGGACTGGAAATGGGATTAAAACTGAAGATGTGCTCATTCCTTTGTGTATTTACAAATTTTCCTTCCGTCAGACATGAGGAGTTTGCTGCTATATTTGGCACTAATAGAGATTCTGATGCTGCTATTTTTATTGTCTATTAGTTTGTTATTATTTACAAGTTCTGTTGTGTTTTTGCATTTTTCTCTTCTGGTTAATTAACTGCTGTCTGTTTGCTGTGAAGTATGAGTGTGGTGAGTAAGACTCAGGGACTGGAAGTGGGATTACAACTAAAGATAACATGCTTATTCCTTTTTGTATTGTTTACAAATTTCCTTCCGTCAAACATGAGGAGTTTGCTGCTATATTGTGCACTAACAGAGATTCTGATGCTGCTATTTTTATTGTTTATAAATGTGTTATTGTTTCCAAGTTGAGTATTCAATAAATGCTAAATTGAGAAATTTTGTGTATCGTTTGTTATTATTAGTGTGATATTTTACCATGCAAATAGAGGGGAAAACGTCCAATTATCGGCCAAAAAAAATCAGCAGCATATATCGGCCATCGCCTGACCCTTGACTTGAAAAACCCATATCGGTCGACCTCTAGTAACAGTACATTCTGTCCAATTCATCCATCGAGTTAAGTCACACACCCACTTGAGGGGGCACTCCGGCAGACGTGAGGATGGGGATGTTCTTTCCGCTATAACATCCACTGCAGAAGTACATCTCGCTCCTGTTCACAGGGCTTACTTCAATGATGAAGCAGGGCTGGTTGTCTGGACAAGAAGTTGTCCTGCTGCTGGGTCTCGGTGCCGTTTTTCCACCTAAGCTTGAAGGTGGAAATGTGTTCCAACTTGGTCCCTGGGACTGCAGCATAGCCAAACATCGCGAGCAGCGTCGGCCACACCCACCACCAGAACCATCACACCGTCCTATACACATAAAGAAGAACTAAAACATAGAGTGTTGTGACAATCTATGCGTTAATGTTTGGCAGCATAGGTGATTCATTAAAATTATACCGAAGAATGGAAAATGTGATATTTAGAATATTTTTTGCCATTTAGTAGCTAATTTAAGCACTTACCCAATGCCTCAATTTGTTTTAGGTCAGTAATGTCTGAGCCAAAAGAATGAATGTATGAATTTAATACAATTCACCCACTCCCACCCACACACAAATCTGAAATTCAATTTAAGACACTTCTTAAACATTAGTGCATTAACAAAAAAGGAAAATCTTAAGAGATTCAGTAGGATTTTCTATGTTAGACTTAAGCTAATAGTTCAATAGTTTTTACATATTTCAATATACCAATTTGACTTTAATGTTGAAACAGATGCTAAAACATGGAATAATTTCATAACTAGAGAAACATGTTATTCACAAACACTAGCAAAGGTAGCTTATAGTTAAGCTTACTTAAGTCAGCAAGTCAGGCTACAGTGTGTAAGAATAGTCGTAAACGATAATTTGTCTCAGTCTTACATGACAGAATAAGTAAACAGAAAATATAAAATGGCTGAAACAGCGTCATTAACGCCAGCTACAGTAGAGGCGCAGAAAAGGTGTCATGACTGAAGTATTCCCAAACTCTGGAAGACCGTATGCGAGCCTTTTTTGCCGCGTGTTTCTCCAGAGGCTCCGGAGCTCCGCTGGTTGACACAGCCATGTTGGTTCATGTGCAGGGGGACGAGCGGCAAATTTCTTTTTTGCAGGGTGGTAGGTGATGTCTCATTAATATTTATGAGAGAAGTGCTACATGATTGGCCAGTGCATGCCTTACAAAATGGTGCGGCACTGCATCCAAGCCTGCGGCACTCAGAGTCACAAATACAGTGGAAACCATTTGTAGTAATTACGTCTGTCTGGCTGATTTCCAACTAATTGATATTTGTATATTTATTACATGAATATAAGGTAATATAAGGTAATAGAAGAGGTATTTAATGGTTTTCCATCTGAGGAATTTGCAAAAAACTGCAGTGCATGATGGGTCGGACCTAAAGGCTGCCTTAACGTCCTCATCTGTATGACGACATACATCAAGACTAGGAAGGTGCATAATGTTCATGTCTGGTTGCGTTTGTTGGTCCAGAAAGTAATTCAATTTCGCCATGTAGGTTACGTTCTTAAAAACTGCTTGGATATAGCCCGATTATATGCTGTGGGCCTTTTAATTTCTTTGTTTACCAGGTAGGCTACCTTCTTTAAACTGCGTTTTGTTAGACTACATATTTAGGGAGGTCTTTATAAATTTATAGTAGTCTTCATAAATATGTACATAGTTTAGCCTAACCCAGCCACTTAAGGGAGAAAGCCAGCTCAACTAGGTGTCGGTCCCAAGCCCGGATTAATGGGGAGGGTTGGCGTCAAGAAATAAAGAGACTGTATCTTCACTGCATGACTGATGTCAAAATGTGTGAAATATGTGGTTGTATTAATAAATGCATTAAAGTAGGTTAATGATTCTGTGCTGTCTAAATTGTATAGAAAATTTCTACGTATAGCCAAACAAATCTCCTCCTGTTTGAAAAGGCATAGAAAAAGCAATTTAGCCACTAAAACTTTACAGTTTTTGTGAGGGACAGTCGAATTCTCTCGTTTCTCTCGTCAAGTTTTTTTGTGATCCTGCACCTACACTTTGCCGGCCCCAGGAGGATGGGCTCCCCCTTTGAGTTTGGTCCCTCCCAAGGTTTCTTCCTTCTTGGGAGTTTTTCCATGCTATCGGCGCCTATGGCTTACTCACTGGGGGCTTTGGGTGGGCATGATATAAAGCAAAGCATTTTCCCTCCCAGTTTCCTCCTCTGGTCCACATTGCAGGACCATCAGCCATCAGAAACAGCCAGACGGTCTCCTTCAGCTTCTTTAGTGTCCTTGGAAGCCAAGGCAGTTTTAGGTCTGAGAAGAGGTTTATCAGAAGGACACATATTACGTCGTTTGTCCTGAAATGTAACATGGGGAGGAAAAGTTAAGCGGTTTAGTCAGATTGGAGTCGTTTATTCAGCAGTGGCAGCGCCAGTGACTTAATGCTACAGGTGCTATAGGGGAGTGAGATTATTTAGACCGGGTGCTTTAGCTTTTCAGCTTATGTAGATGGTGTATAGAAGCACACAGCACGATAAGCTACAGCATGGATAAAATAGGATAAAATATGAAATTCTAACGTCTAGCTCACAGAGCCTCTATGTGTACTTTTGTTAGGTTGAAGAAACTGTTATTAATCATTTTGTTATCACTCCTGTATGATCAGCAATGAATGTAAATATGTATATATATTATTTTGTTTTCCCCTAGCCTCATACTTTAGATTATATTAATAATAGCATTCCCACCTTAGCAAAACCAGAACTTTCTCTCACCTCCCTATTCTGCATGACTCTTGCGCCTCCCACTGACTATAAATAAAGGAGTCAAGGGGAACCACCCTTTGTAACACATTCTGCTGTAGTTTGCATTGCAGAGAGTGTGGGTACCCTTGCAAGTAAAACTGTAACCTGTGTGTGTCTCATAAATGTGGAGTTGGGGTGGAAACGCCGGGCGCTTTCCCCAACATAGAATTTGGTCCTTCGAGCCGGATCCGAGGAACCCCGAAGACGTCTCCAGTACGCCGAGAGAAGCGACACCGAAGTCTGTCGACAGCCACTCGAAGTCGGGTGCAAGAAAGACCTGTGATGTGAATTCGTCATCAGGCCGGTGGTTAGAACTGCGCTCGACGTCTGGTGATGTCTGAAGGACCTCGGTGACGGAACAGAGAGCACACTATACAGGTGAGAGATATGGCACCTAAGTGAGTAGGTGGCCAAGTGAGAGATACGGCACCTAAATAAGTAGGTGGCCAAGACATGCATGTGGTTGAGGTTAGCCGAAATTAACCGGGAGAGAAAGTAGGCGTTATTGGAAATATATATATTGATGTATGTGGATGTGTTTTTATAGGTTTTAGATTAACCTACACGATCCACCCTAAAAGCAACAACATACTGGTGACTGAAGGATAAAGGACGGGTTTCATCCCTGAAAACTAACACCGCTGCTCTAATAGTGAACAGTAGAAGGCCGTGTTGGTGTCCTCCTGAGGTCTCATGCCAGGGACTTGCTTTTAGGATTTTTTATTTTTTGTAGTGTATTCAATAAAAGGTAACAATGGGAAAAAATCAGAGTAAACAAATCAAATTAGAGGGAGATGAGAAGTTTATGGAAGGATATAAACCAGGATCAGGACAAATAAGTAGTCAGAGATGGAGGAAAAAACATGGGTTTGAAGGAAAACTCCATACTCCAGACATATTAAAGTTACAGGGAAACTTAAAACTGGAGATGTTACAGACTACCAATAATAAAAAAGGCCAAGATAGAAAAAAGGAATACGTTTTCTCTGATGCATGGTTAGAACAGAGTAAACTAAGAGATAATAAGAGACAACAGAAAAAGGGAAATAAGGAGAAAAACCTGCAGGTGGCTTTAATCACACTAGACAAAGAAACGGCAGCAAGACCTTCTGCCCCTCCAGCTCCTCCACCGCCCCCACAAATTCCGGTGCCTGCACCGGCGCTGGTTCCAGCCACAGATAGACAAGAAGCAGGGGGGGGGGTGGAACCATCTCGCATGTTAACTCGAGGGTCTGATCCCTCTCTATATCCTGTAAAAGATTTGGCCACAGCTAAAGTACAATGGCATCCAAAAAATAACACAGAACAAGAGGAGGTAGAATGGCAGTGTCCCCTCGTAGAAGTGGCAAACCCAAATCGAGGGCCAAATAATGCAGGACCCGAAACTATGTTAGTATATAGACCCTGGACCGCTGAGGATAGAACAGCGGCTTTAAAAGGAATACCCCCGGTTGAAGAAGGGGTACCCGAGTTTTGGACTGCCATCCTAGAATTACAAAGTAGTTTTCATTTGAACGGCAGGGAAATGTACCGATGCCTAAGACAGTTGTTTACCCATAAATGGGGACGTGTAGCGGGAGACTTCACAGGACATGGTAATAATGATGAAGTCTTAGCACATAACTCACAGGAACTCATTCAAGCATTACAACACCTGCGAGAGAGGATAGACACAGTCTTCGTAAGACGTGCAGATTATGGGCGAATAGCGCAGTGCAAACAAAAAGATGGAGAGGAACCTGAGGATTTTATGGATAGGATGCGAGTGGTGTTCAGGGGAAATTCAGGAATTCCTCACGACGAGGAAGACGGAGGAGTGTATCAGCAACAATTAAAACGAGCTTTTGTCGCAGGCCTAAAGCCTGAATTGCGAAAATATCTCGACAAACATTGGGTACATCAGAATACTGGCTCAGTCCAACAAGCCTTAGAATATGCCCAACACGCACAGAAAGCGCAGAAACAGCAAAAGACAGATACAATATTCAGCGCCTCTGACGTGGTAGCGCTAGTGCAAACGAACCCTCGGGGACGCGGGGGATTCAGAGGTAGAGGAAGAGGAAGATTTAGAGGCCGAGGAAGATTTAGAAATAAACAAACAGGAGGGTTTTCACAGGAAACAGAGTGTTGGACATGCGGGAAACCTGGACATTTAAGCAGGGACTGCAGGTCAGGGAAGCGACCATTTAATCCAAACTCCACCGAAAATGACCAATGACCCTCCTCGGAGACCCCTGTTGCCGACACTATCCGAGGTGAAACAGAGGTCATTTTAAGGGAAGAAACGGAGGTTACCTTACAAGACCTCCTGGATGAGGAAATAGATTTGCAAGCAGTATGTCAGCTATTAGCAGAAAGGCAGTGGGGAACTTTGCCAAGTCGGAAATTAATCATAAATGGCAAAGTATACGAATGCCTGTGTGATACTGGAGCCTGTAGGACTGTCCTAACCTCCAGTCCTCCTGAAGTCACATACTCCTCATCTGTCATAAATATAAAAACAGCAGGAGGCCAAACAGACAGTCATCAGCTAACAAACCCAGTTGCAGTAAAAGATAAGGAAACTGGGATTGAATGTCAAGCACAAGTGTTAATAAGCCCTTCTTGCCCTGTCAATCTGTTAGGCCGTGACCTTATGGTACAGATGGGCATTAGTGTAGTTGCCACAAACTCTGGCATGAAAGCAATCATAAATGAGGAAGCCTATGTTGTGCAAGGAACCGGAGCACCACAATATTACTGGTCACTGGACCTAGGGGGAACTGCACAGACACGAGAATTGTTGCGAAAAACTAGAGAAAAGCAGTCCCCTAAACAAACCCAGTTCATGCCTGACGATGCCTTACACGTCACTATGTGGTACAAAGGCACCCCAGGACCAGATTATGCCTATGACAAAACGTTTCATGCCCTCCAAGACACTTGTATTACCTTACAACATTTGTATGTTAACTCCACTACTGGCTTTTCTGCTGCCTCAGTCATCTTATCTAATAAACAACAGGCTGTGTTCAGAGGGGAAACACCTCACGTATCTCTATCAAAATCACCTCAGATGCAGTGGAGGGATGTAGAGATGTTCTTACGAGATTCCATGCACAGTTACAATGACTACCAACCCGTACCTGGCTTCTGTTGGAGCTATGACAAAAAACACAATGTGTGGCGGTTCCCTTTGGGATGGAGAGTTCAAACCACTCTCACCACACACTTGCAGGACCCAACCTGACAAATTTTTTCTGTTCTGGAGGGGGGATCATGTCCAGATCTAGATCGCCTCCCGGAAGGGTTGTGGTCGTCCTCCCCCACTGATGTAGGACTGGTAAAGGGGTTCCCACCATACAAAGTAATTGTGAAATCAGAACACCGCCCGGTAGTTAGACAATACCCGTTAAAACCTGAGGCAGAGAAAGGTATAGCCCCTGTAGTGCAGGATATGTTGGCATCAGGAATATTGGCTCCTGAGGCCACTTGCAATACTCCTATCTTCCCTGTCCAGAAGGGACATACAGGGAAATGGCGCATGGTGCAGGATTTAAGACCAGTTAATAACATAGTGCAACACGCAGCACCAGACGTGCCCAACCCACACTTATTGCTCAACTCATTAACCCCTGATAAAAGTTACTTCTCAGTAGTTGATCTCAGTAATGCATTTTTCTCAGTACCATTGCACTCTGATTCTCAACATTTATTTGGTTTCACCTATAAGGGAAAAAAATACACATATACTAGACTCCCTCAAGGGTTTTCAGAAAGTCCACATGTATATACCATGGCCCTTAGATATTCTATGAGTACCTGTAAAATACCATCCCATAGTCAAGTGCTACTGTATGTAGATGATATATTAATTGCTTCAGATACAAAACAGCATTGTAAGGAAGCCACACTGTTGGTGTTACAGCATTTATATGATACAGGACATAAAGCATCAAAACAAAAATTACAATATTGCAGGGAGGAAGTTATATATCTTGGACATAAACTCTCCCAACAAGGTCGATCATTATTAGAAACTAGAAAACAGGCAATACAAGAGGCACCAAAGCCAAAGACTAAACAGCAAATGATGTCCTTCTTAGGACTTTGTAATTATTGCAGAGAATGGCTACCTGATTATGCCGCACTCGTTCAACCTCTGCAAACCTTAATTTATGGGAAAGACATGGCCTTAAAAGATAAAATTCAGTGGACAAAAGAAGGAGAATTGGCATTCACAAACTTAAAAATGATGCTACAAACAAATGTGATACTTGCCTTACCAGATTATCAACAACCATTTACCTTATGTGTTGATGCTAATCAAGGTTATATGAAAGCGGTATTAACACAGCCGTTCGGGACAAAGGAAAGACCACTAGCATTCTATTCTAGACGATTAGATGCAGTAGCAGCTGGTTTTCCACAATGTTTGCAAGCATGTGCAGCTGCTGCAGAAGCAGTAAAATTATCAGCAGAATTAGTGTTGTGTCACCCACTCACCCTGAAGGTGCCACATTCAGTTTCATTAGTTTTACTGCAGACACCGCTTCCGTTCCTCACACATGCTAGACATCTGACCTTAGTCTCACTCCTGCTTTCACAGTCAAACATTACTATACAGCGATGTGGTCCTCTTAACCCTAGCACCCTTCTTCCGACAACGGAAGATGGAGAGCCACATTCGTGCAAAGCAGTTGTGGAAGAGCAAACAAAACCCAGAGCAGATATTTTACAGACCCCAATATCAGATTCAATGGTTGTTTATGTAGATGGATCAGCATCAAAAAATGATATGGGAAAAAATAAGGTCGGGTATGCTGTAGTTACGTCCACTGAAGTGTTAGAGGCCAATGCACTCCCACCTGCTTGTTCAGCACAAGCGGCTGAACTCTATGCTGTAATTAGGGCATGCGAGCTATTCAAAAATAAGTCACTTACTATATACACTGATAGTCAATATGTGTTTGGAGCTGTTCATCACCATGCAAGAGTGTGGAAAAATAGAGGTTTTAAAACATCGCAGGGAACGTCTCTAACTCACACAAACTTACTACTTAGATTATTAGATGTTGTACAATTACCGACTCGCCTTGCACTGTGCAAATGTAAAGCACACCAAACCGATGCTTCCACAATAGCTAAAGGAAACAACTTTGCAGATAAAACTGCCAAAGAAGCGGCCCTGAAACAGCCCACCTTATCAGTGGCAGACATTCTTTTCATAGATAGTGAAGTGCTATGTGATGCACAGATTCATGCTCCTAAAACAGAAATACAGAGTTGGATCAAGAGAGGAGCAATACAGCAAGGGAAAGTTTACTATATGAATGACAAGCCCATCCTACCAAAAAACTTATACAAAACAGCTGCCTTAGTGAGCCATGGAAATACTCATGTCTCAACAGGAGGGATGGTACATATTATCCAGCAATACTTTTATGCTATAAATTTTTCTGATTATGCAAAGCAATTTTGTAGAACATGCTTAATTTGCTGTAAACATAATGCACAGGGTAACATGAGACCAAAACGTGGCCAGTTCCCTGTAGCTGAGTACCCGTTTCAAGTTGTACATATGGATTTTATTGAATTATCTTGGTCACAAGGGAAGAAGTACTGTCTAGTCATTATAGACACCTTTTCTAAGTGGGTAGAAATATACCCTGTAAAGCACTGTGATGCAATGACTGTTGCAAAATGTTTGGTAGGCCATTATTTCCCTACCTATGGCATACCTCATATTATAAGATCAGACAATGGGACTCATTTTGTAAATCAGACCATGTCCCTTTGTTCACAAGCATTAGGTTTTACGCTTAAGAATCATTGTGCTTATCACCCTCAGAGTGCAGGCTTAGTGGAGAGAACTAACGGCACTATTAAAACAAGGCTCAGAAAAACAATGGAAGAGACAAAAAGGCCGTGGCCAGAATGTTTGTCTCTAGTAAAATTGTGGATGAGAATAACTCCCATTCCTGCAGGATTAACACCTTTTGAGATAGTGTACGGAAGGCCGTTTCCTCTAGCAACCGAAATGAGTGATATAGGGAAAGCGGACAGAGAAAATACATTGGCTAATTGGATGCGAAAGTTGCTATCATCACAACAAAAACATAGCCCCAGTAGTCTGCCAGTAAATTCTGTTTCTAACCAACAGGATAACTTGCAGCCAGGGGATTGGATCCTGGTCAAGGTCCTGTTGCGGAAGGAGTGGAGCACACCCCGGTGGGACGGTCCTTATCAAGTCCTCCTCACAACACCAACAGCTGTGAAAATAGCAGAACGACCTTCCTGGATACACAAAAGTCACTGTAAACCCATCAAGCCCTTATCAGAGGCCTCAGCGACAGAGTAGCAGTGGAAGTCCGCTACAAAGGCACAGTAACCAATAGGGTGCTGCTGTCTCAACCCGGTGAAGAAAACAACTGAACTGCACTCTATTAGGATGGCTCTGACGGGGTGGGGATGTGGTAAGGTGACTCTAGGGGTCATTCTTGTTGTTGGACTTGTATGGTTGTCCTTGCTCCCACTAGCTCCATTGCAACACCTACGGCGATGGACCCATGACGACTTCCATCTGCGCCCGTTGCCTGCTGACCACTCACACCCGTTCATGAAGAACTACTGGTATCGATATGTACATGACACTGTAACAGCAAAAAATGTGACTTACAAAAAGTGATGACCATGGACAGTCAACCGCAGTCCTCCTGGCTGGACTGGTTTGTTACAGGAACATGGTGGTCCATACTGATGAAAATGTGCCTACCTTTTGTTTTGTTTTTTATTTTGTTTTTCTGTTGTTTTATAACTGTTATACCATGTTTGAAAATGTTTATTAATCAAGCTCTTAATGCTGCTTTTCGGACACACAGTACAATGTTTCTCTCCCTTACTCAGAATATGGAGACAGAGCCTGTTTCCAGCGATAGCGATGAAGAAGACATGTAATTCATAATGACGGCTGAGCCGAAAGCACCCGTGCAGGGCTCGGACCTGAAGTAACGGAATTAGATGTTTTTCTATGATAAACAGGAGGAACGACTCCTGATGGTTTTCTGTACTCCACAGTTAGGATGATGATGATGTGATCTAAATGACAGTTGTACTGGAAATGCTTTTGCAACTTGTACAATACTGATGTTTTTGATCATACTGTCATGATAAACAGGAGGGACTGTTAGGTTGAAGAAACTGTTATTAATCATTTTGTTATCACTCCTGTATGATCAGCAATGAATGTAAATATGTATATATATTATTTTGTTTTCCCCTAGCCTCATACTTTAGATTATATTAATAATAGCATTCCCACCTTAGCAAAACCAGAACTTTCTCTCACCTCCCTATTCTGCATGACTCTTGCGCCTCCCACTGACTATAAATAAAGGAGTCAAGGGGAACCACCCTTTGTAACACATTCTGCTGTAGTTTGCATTGCAGAGAGTGTGGGTACCCTTGCAAGTAAAACTGTAACCTGTGTGTGTCTCATAAATGTGGAGTTGGGGTGGAAACGCCGGGCGCTTTCCCCAACAACTTTGAAGAAAAAATACACTACAAGTATGCTGTAAAAACCGCAAAAATGTCTTACACAATATACAGATTTTACAGATAGTTAAAGAAAAAATGAAACCAATATTTTGGGGGTGCTGTGGGGGTACTATGGTCATTGGAGGAGGAGCTAGAGCCCCCCCCCCCCAAGCTTTTCCTTGGTGCTGCCACTGTTGTTCAGATTAAAAGTAACATTGTCATTAATAAACAGTACTCTGATCAAATTTTTGCATGTACAAACACAATCAAAGTTTAACCACATGTTTAGACACAATTCACACACCTGTTACATTTCCATAATGCTAAGACTCTCTACACTTACTTCATCCACTTTCTTGTTTGGTACACAGTCATTTGATGGATGTGTAAGATCATTACCAGACCGTCTGCTGCAAACTCTACAGTTAATGAATGGCTGCAAAAACACACAGACACACAAAAACAGTATTTAAAGAGTGGTGGGCAATAAATACAGTGAGAGAAGGTGTAGTAAAGATATATCTAATGATTTAAGGCAGAGCTGCTGGAGTGCAGGGTTTAATGACACAGAACAATTTTAGAGGAAAGAGCTTCCAAAGCAGGGTCACCATAAGGCTATATTATACAAAGCAAGTTCATCTAAAAGTATGAACAACAAATCCCGTTTAACTGAACACTGCTCTGTATTAAAATACTGTCCTCCGATCAAGCTAAGTGGTCCTGTAGTTCACTATTTAAAGAGGTAAATTTAAAGGGTAATTCACACTGCACATCTACCCTGCTCTGACCAGGTTTAATTACTGGCTTTCTAATTAAAACAAGAGTTAAGTCCTGCCCTTTCACCACAAAACACCACACTGCCATTTAAGGCTGATTTCAACAATGAGTTTTAGTTAACCTGGCTCGATTGAGTTAACTCTGGGTATGTAAAACCCGCTTTGTAGTACAGCCCACAGGTCTTTAAATAAGGCCAGCTAGGGTTCATAGCTCGAAGCATAATCTACAGGTCACCCCTCAGATGATTAGCATTTGCTTCTGCCTGGTAATCCAGCCTTTAAGCCTGTAAACCTACTAAAATTTGAGAATAAGGTGAAGGAACTGGCTCTTTGAGGCCACCTATGTATTTGTTACTTTATTGTTGGCTAACTTTCCCCCGCAGGGCATCAAAAAAGTTAACATGAACCTAAATTAATTTGCTAACTGATATGTCCAATGCTCACAGTCACAGTGACTCTTTACTTACCCTCTTGTCCATGAAAATACAGTCAGCCCGATGGTCTGTTGCAGTTGACTTTGGACATTTTGTTGCTCTCAAGAGAATCTCAATGTCAATGTATTCACTGCTGATCTAAATCACATAAACACGTTATATACAAAATTGCCTACAACTGTTTTAAAGGCAATATAACAAACAATAATCACCCAAAAAATGGCAAACTGTCACAGACTTGACTGCAGCAGATTCAGAGAGAAACTGTGAGAAGGTAAAATTGACCAGGGCTGAGATATACAACCATCACTTTCATTGTGAAGAGACATTAAGCATCATATGCATTGAAATTAAAACATCAAAATCAATGTGATTCTCATTAGTTCAGCTTGCAGATGATGAAAGTTTCACACTTTTGTAAACACTTTCTCAGCAGTTACCTTCGGACGGCCCTGGATGTTATAGAAATTCATGTGCTGACGGGTTCCTTGATGAGCATTTTCGACTGCGAGTTTAATGGCCGTCTTGTAGAGTGCAGGGAGACTGTGGTAATCTTGCTGGGCCTCTGTGGAGATAAGCAGAGCTCCATAAGCCAAAACCAGAAGCAGCAGGCGGGTCATCTTCCTCTCAGCTTTGAAGGGAGAAGCAGGACTGAGGACACTGATCTGTGGTCCCCTTATCCAGCACGTCCAGGGGCGTGTCCTTCACCCGAAACAAACAGACCTTTGAACAACATTGGAAAACTCTTCAGGATGAATCGAGGCAGGTGGTCAAGTGGGTTTATTGTTATTTCAGCAATATACACAGTACACAGTGAAAGGAAACATTGTTCCTCCTGGACCACGGTGCAAGACAAAGAAGAAAAACAGAAACAACACAAGATGACACAAGTGCGGGCAAGATAGAACTATACAGAGTGAAAGGAGCACAAACAGAGGGAGAAAGTGCAAGATAAACACAAGAGCAACAATACAATACTACAGGACAAGACAGCGCAGTCAAGAACATAGAGTGCAGCCAGAGCTGACCTGAATAGGGGCATCAAGGTTGCCAGGCAGGCAGAGAAACAGAAAATAGAGGTCTACTTCACATACAACAACCCACAGTGGGTGTGGCAGGGAATACAACACATTACAAACTTCAAAGGCAACAACACCGTCACTGTTAACAGCAACGCCCTTTTAGCAAAGGAGCTAAACAGCTTCTTTGCTCGTCTGGAGGAACACAGAGCAGACATAGCCACACTGCCCCCTCCCCCAATCTCCAGCACTCACAGACTCCCTCTGCAGGAACACCACGCGAGAAGGCACATTGCATCTCTAGGTGTGTGGAGTTTAAGACAAGGCAAGTGATGCTACGATAACATAATTCCTTGGTAAGACCCCACCTAGAATATTGTGTGCGGGTTTGGTTACCATACCTTAAGAAGGACATTGCTGCCTTGGAAAAGGTGCAACGTAGGGCAACAAGAATGATTCCTGGTCTTAGAGGAATGTCTAATGAGGAGAGGTTAGCTGAGCTGAATCTGTTTAGCCTCGAGCAAAGGAGACTAAGGGGGGACATAATCCAGGTGTTTAAGATTCTAACAGGTCTGGATGCTGTTCAGCCAAATGACTATTTCAATGTTAGTTTAAATACCAGAACTCGTGGCCATAAGTGGAAATTAGCTGGAGAACATTTTAAAACGAATTTGATGAAGCATTTCTGTACACAGCGTGTAGTTAGAGTATGGAATAGTCTTCCTGTTATTGTAACACAAGCTAAAACCCTGGGTTCTTTTAAATCAGAGCTAGATAAGATTTTTTGCAAAATTGCTTGCATTGCAGAACAGTATTTTCCCTTTTAAGGTTACTCATTTTAAATCTGGTCATTGCATTTTCATGATTACATTGTTTGTGTCCACTCCGTTATTTCGTGTTTATTGTTTGTTAGGTGTAATGTCTGTCTTATGTTAGTTATAGGAATAAATGCATGTCTTTTACACAACTTCAGCCTCTGTTCATTGAGTGCTCACAAGAATCCCTGCCTGTGCGATCTACGCTCTGAAACCTCAAATTCGCCTGAAATATCGCGAGACTCTCTCTCGTTGGCCGTGAGGGGAGCTTCGCTACCGATCGTTTACATTACCTGGTGACGCAGCTTGTTGGATGAGCCTTCTATTCTAACCCAGGTTATTACGCGATACTGGTTATTAATGAGTTCCATTTAAGTCACACATTAACAGACTCACAGTGTTTCGCAATTGAGTTTGGAGGAGCCGACCATTCGGCATAACAATTGGTTAATAATCACAAGGCAGAAGGTTTAAACTTATTCTGAGCACACAATTTAAATTTTTTATGACCGAACGTGCAGTGAAGAAGCGCTACCGTGAACTGGTTGCCAAAGTCGCACTCATGGCAATCTGAAGGCATTTAAGCGGGATCATAAGGGCTTATTATAGTTATTTTTATTTCTATTATTAGTAGTTATATTATTTTGTTTTATTTTCGGTTATTTCATTGTAGTTCTTTCGTATTAAACTGCAGTGAACCTTAACCATATGTCTGACGAAATTCTCAGATGTAGCGCTTTGTTTCCAGGTTCGATTCGGAGTTTCTCCGTTTCTATATATCCTGGGAGAGATTTCTCTATTAGCAAACGGGAATACTTGTTACGAGGTTCTAACCTAAATTATGTTGCGCTTGGACATAAGACCGATAGCTTAGTTACCTATCAGGATCATACTCGTATGTGTGTGCCTGCTGTAGACAAAGCAAGTTTAACACAACTTTGCGCTGTGAGTGTGTCATTTAGAAATTGGGAGTCTCCTGTGCTTGAGACCCACCGTGGTTAAGCACCATTTGCGACAAATTATAGTGCACTCACAATTTAAATCCGTCGCCGTAACGCGAGCGCCGTCTCGCTTCAGTAATTGTTTTAAGGGGGTTTATACTGTGCAAGGCACAGAAGAAGGCCGCAAGCGGCATGCGCATGCATTAAATGTGTGTGTCACTCATCTTGCGTCGGCAACCGTTTGGTTACCTCTAGTGGTCAGGCATAGAACTTCCACTCCATTTCGAAATTGCGCCTCCAGTGGCCAGGCATAGAACTACCACTCCATTTCGATATTGCGCCCCCGGTGGTCAGGCATAGAACTACCACTCCATTTCGATATTGCGCCCCCGGTGGTCAGGCATAGAACTACCACTCCATTTCGAAATAGCGCCTCTAGTGGTCAGGCATAGAACTACCACTCCATTTCGATATTGCGCCCCCGGTGGTCAGGCATAGAACTACCACTCCATTTCGATATTGCGCCCCCGGTGGTCAGGCATAGAACTACCACTCCATTTCGAAATTGCGCCTCTAGTGGTCAGGCATAGAACTAACACTCCATTTCGAAATCGCGCCTCTAGTGGTCAGGCATAGAACTACCACTCCATTTCGATATTGCGCCCCCGGTGGTCAGGCATAGAACTACCACTCCATTTCGATATTGCGCCCCTAGTGGTCAGGCATAGAACTACCACTCCAGTTCGAAATTGCGCCTCTAGTGGTCAGGCATAGAACTACCACTCCATTTCGAAATCGCGCCTCCAGTGGTCAGGCATAGAACTACGACCCCATTTCGATATTGCTCCCCTGATGGTCAGGCATAGAACTACCACTCCATTTTGAAATTGCGCTTCTAGTGGCAAGCCATAGCAGTGCCACTCCATTGAAATTGCACCTCTAGTGGTCCGCCATAGTAGGTTAACAACATCTGAGTTGGGTCTCTGGTGGTCAACTGCGGTGATACAACACGCATAATTGGACACACAGGTTCTTGCCTGAAAGCAGGAATTAACTTCATGGACTAAATCAATTTGATCACAATACATTAACATCCAATTAGGTTATTGTTGCATAACTAATTTATGTTTACAATTGAAGAAGAAACACAATTCATTTGGTTTGATTTCTGTTTAACCTTTTTGATTTATTTTAGGTTTTATTTCACCTTATGCTTTCATTCATTCCCTCTCCCCCAACAAGGGGACTTGCATAGAAGTTCAACCACTATTAACAACAGTAAACCAGTTACGTACACAATCCCATCAGGAAGTCGTTTGGATGTGATCAGTTGAGCCCTTCGGGTGTTGGGTGCTTACCATTCGCTCTCTGCTGGTTGAGCTTGTCTGTGGCTCTGCTGTCACTGCTTGCGATCGTACAGTTTGTCAAAACCGAAGGGGAGTTCTCAGCAATTGGACGCCCAAAAGCGTGTCAGCTCGGCTACACCCACTGACTCATTACGGGCAAGGCTCACAGGTACCTCAGGCGGTCATTACAACTTTTGAGCAGGACCTCGTTTAGGGTGAGTTCTGAGAACGGCCCTAGCTTGGACTCTCACTAGGGTGGGTGATACCTGAAGGCAATTTTGCCAGCCGATAAGCTGAGCTCCACCTGGGTTGTCTCAGTTGTGCATACAGAACACGCCCTTCCAAGTTAACATTGCTGGGAATCGGGGGAGTGGAAGCCGGACTCAGGCTTGCTTAGCTGGGAGAATGATTCCTGGTCTTAGAGGAATGTCTAATGAGGAGAGGTTAGCTGAGCTGAATCTGTTTAGCCTCGAGCAAAGGAGACTAAGGGGGGACATAATCCAGGTGTTAAATCTGGTCATTGCATTACATTTTTTTTGTGTCCACTCCTTTATTTCGTGTTTATTGTTTGTTAGGTGTAATGTCTGTCTTATGTTAGTTATATCCATCCATCCATTTTCCAAACTGCTTATCCTACTGGGTCGCGGGTGGTCCGGAGCCTATCCCGGAATGTGGAATGGGCACGAGGCAGGGAACAACCCAGGATGGGGGGCCAGCCCATCACAGGGCACACTCACACACCATTCGTGATTATATTATTGCACTATACTGTATAAATAAAAAGTAAACTTAATACCAGTTGTGGTAATAAAGTGCACAGAGAGGAAGAGAGAGTAGGGTTTCACATAAACTTATGTTCATTAGCATTTAGTATTCTGATGGCTTTGGGGGTAGAAGGTCTTATTAAATCTGGTTGTTCTGCAATGCATACTGCGGTAACGTTTACCAGAGGGCAGAAGTTCAAACATCTCATGTGCTGGGTGCGTGGGATCTTTTTAAAATATAATTATGCATATGTAGAACTAGGGATATGATCCTATTAAGTATGATAGTTCTGTCTCATTATTGCAGGATCGACATCCATAGTAACTGTGTTGATCTATCCATTTGTGTGCATGTGTGTGTGTGTGTGTGTGTGTGTGCGAGCGGGTATACCTATCCTACCCCATAACGTGATAAATACCTGTTTTTTTTCCCTTATGGGGACCACGAAACCGAAAACCAGGAAAACTCTATTTTATAAAAATCTGTGACTGCTATGGAAAAACTAAAAATGCAAAACCTCTTGTATTTTGCTGGGTTACTTATGGTTATGGTTAGGGCAGGGTGGGGGTTAAGCTTGTCATAGTTAGCGTTAGCATTTATCCCATAGAAGTGAATGAGCGGGCCCCATAAAGATAGGTATACCCTATGTGTGTGTGTGTGTCCCATATTGCCTGGGCTTCAGGATACCTCATAACCCGGAACTTCATCAGAAGTAGTTAGAAAATGGATGGATGGATGGATGGATGGATGGATGGACGGACAGATCAATAAAAGTACAGAACATCCATTTTACAAAGAACCGTCAACACTAAATGTTTGCACTGGTCATGTTCCTAGAAATTAAACTTCTTTTCTGAAAAGCAGCATGTTCATAAATTAGCTGTTGTTATTCCTTGTGGGAACAAATGCAGATGAAACTGTAAAACAGACTGCAGTGGCAAAACAGTTCTGGCTACCCGCCAGCCCTTCTGCCTGTGCTGCCCTGCCTGCCCGCCCTCCTGCCCATTACGTCCTGCCTGTGCCACCCTCCTGCCTGCCCTCCTGCCTGTGACGTCTTTCCTGTGTGCCCTGCTGCCAGTTATTCTGTATTTACATCCGGACTTAACTAATTGAACCATATAGATCAGGACTTTGTTAACCTGACTTCTGCCCTGTGGAGGATGGGCTCCCCCTTTCACTCTGGTTCCTCCAAAGGTTTCTTACTATGACTGAGTTTATCCTTGCCAATGTGGCTTTATAATTTTTCAGGCTTGATATTGCTCACTGGGACAATTGGGCAGGGACAAAGTAAAGTGCTTTGAGACTATGTAAGGCTGTGAAAATGCACTATACAAAATAAAGTGAATTGACTTGAGTAACGTGGCACAAAGCAACCCTTCTTTGCCACAGGAAATGTCTGGTGCAATTTCTTTTTTAATTGTACATGTCAATTGCATAATACCCTAAACTAATTCATTATTATTTCTATTATTATCATCATCATCGTCATCATCATCCTGATAAGTATTTCATTAGTATTCCATGGTATTTTGATTTTTCAGGAATCAGTGTGTGTACTGTATACTTTTTAATTTATTTGCACTATGTGTAGTGTCTCTGCAGCTGTACATACTTGCTGCATTAAGCACAAGAACTTCCCTCAGGCATCAGTATAGTTAATCAAATGTAATATTTCTTGCTTGTTTATTAAGTGGTTTTAGGTATTTTGTGTGTTCCACTTAATTTAGTGTAATTAGTCCTAGTTGACTCAGGTTTAGTTAGATTTTTCCTTCTGTTGTTCCTCTGCATCATGCTACTGTCATAAAATTTCAATGTCTTACCTAACTTAAGAGTTTTTTGCATTGTGTTTTGGAGAGAAAGAAATCATAACTTTTTTTCTTTAGATTCATCCACTGATTCTATCACCTATGACACATTCCCCCTGAATATTTGTTTGTTTGTTTATTTATGTATTTGCTTGGGAGGTGGAATTAACAAACATAAATAACTGAATGAATCAGGGTAGTGAAAAACATTTATAAACTTATCATTTTGGTATTGGTACGATCCTGTTCTGGTTAGTTAGCCGAGGGAGTAAATCATCCGGAGTTTCATCTCTCAATCTCCTCCTACACCCACTCAGCATCACAGTATGGACTCCCCAATGCAACTGATCTGCACGTATTTGTACTCTGGGAGGAAATTGAAGCCCCCATAGGAAAAACTCAAAGCCTACAGACATATGCACAAAACCAGGGGACATGCTCAGTTCTGCAGGTCTGGAAGTGTGAGAGAAGGCTATTTATTGAGTTTCCCCTCTGCCCCTGGTAAAGATGAAACATGCACAAGTCTACTTTTTAACCAACTGCTAAGTCATTAAACACACATATACTTACATGAAAGTCTGACTGATACTGGAGCTTCCAGTGCCCGTAAACCAGGTGCTGGGGTACTCCATTTCCTTCTTGATAATTAGCGCCATTGAAAAAAAACTGTGCCTTTCCTAATATTAATTGACTCTCAGACAAATGTACTACTTGAAGACCCTGCCACTATTCGCATTTTCCAGCAGGAGTCACAAATCTTCATTGCATTCAGTTTATTCTCAGATGAGCTCATGCATGTTTCTATGTGCATCTTTACACTTAAACAAATACAGCTGCCTAAACTCTGTTGTTATATTCCATATATATTTGTCGTGACTGGCCTTTTTTCTCAAATGATGGATTTCTGAAACTAAAACTGACAGTAATATAAAATATTTATATTGCCACATAATCGACACATGTTCTGATATGACATAGCATTCCCCTGGACCATAGTGCGACTTAGAGACGAGATATAACATGCCCTTCACAGTAAAACACTAGATAGGTGCAACACTTAATGTCAACGTTGTCAATGTCAATGTTGACTTAATGTCAACGTTAAATTCATGGATGCGCAAATTAAGTAACACAGTAACAGTACAAAAACGAGCAGAGCTGTGTATGGCATGACTATCTCGCGGCGGCGACAAAATATGCTTATCCTTCTAATTATTCAGAAGAAAATATATTTGCAAGCACAGCCGTTCACGGCTTCCGTACAAAAAGCTGTCACTACGCTACAGGAAGAATACACGGCCAATATAGGATTTACACAAGTCTGCTTCTTTTGTTTTTTTTAGTAACAACTTTCACAAAAATGAACAGCAATACTTCTAAAAGTGCAAATCTGTTGCCAAATTAAATAAACAAAGAAATTAATCATAAAAATATTCAATGTATATACAACTAACCATTTCCAATCAAAAAGTACATACAAATCTCCAGTACAAGTTATACAATGGAGCGCAGATAAAACTTTTAAATAGTAATTAACCAAACTATATAAAGAATACAAGTTTGAATACAGGTAATTTGTATAAATTTTACTGTGTTCAGACTGAAAAATCAGCACCAGCCTTACACACATTGCAGTTCTGCTTTTTTCTTCTTTTAGCATAATTATCCGTTTCACGTTCACGAGGCAGAAGATCCCTGCAAATGTGAAAATTCACAAGTAACAGGCACCATTAACCTCAAGCCATAACAGTCTGCTAGCCTGAACAATAGCAAACTCTATGTATTACCAATTATTACGCAGGTTGTCACTTTATCAAATCATGACTGTTACTAAGAAGTGGGAGTGAAACGCGTGTCACGAGATCTCGCGATATTACAACATGAGTTTCTCGTTGGAGCGAAAAGCGGTTTCACGAATGCGCTGCAAATTAGCTGCTGTGAATATGTTGGCATCTGACTAAATTACTATAGTAGATACCCCAGACACTTTTAAATCTTTTGTGTGGCAGCATTTCGGGTGCCCGGCGGAAAATATAAATGGCGAATGAAGGGGGGCTAGGTTGCGTGCTAAACTTTGTCACACTGAGAAAGGGGAACAAACTGGAACACAGGCAGGAAGAGAAGGGGGGCTCCAGCCCTCCTCGTTGTGTAAGTAAATTCCGGAAAGCAGAAGGTACATTGACAGGCTCGTGGTGACATTAAGCTTACGCTTGACCTGCGGGGACATGACAAGGGAGGGGGTCGCTGACGCTGCTAAATTGCAACATAACAAGATAAGATCAAAGGGAACGGGTGTGGGGACTAACGCCAGCAATGTCCAAACAATAGTTATATGTTACGTCAACTGGAAAGATACCAACAAGAACAGTAGACGCCCTAAACGGGGTATAAAAGTTAGACACAGACAACAGGGAGCTGAGCTTCCCTTGGTGTGTACTTTTGTGCATCTGAGAGTGGCTCCCGGATCGATCTGTACAACAAATAAAGAGAGCTGACTTACAACCATCCTTTGCCTCACGAATGCATCTTTTCCTCATCAACGGACTCGGTGGAGTCTAACTCCAACAATTTGGGGGCTCGTCCGGGATGAGGAGAAGGTTGTTTGGATTGGAACCAGAGACGAGGTCTTGGGGACGCAGAGAGCCACGGGCGCCCAGCAATTAGGTGAGCAGAGCCTGTTTTATCGAATTCTGCATATTGGCGATTGCTAAATAAAGTGGCTGGAAGTGTCTCAGGATCTGTCGACCAATATTGTGGCGAGGGCCTGTTGTGCGTAGCTCTGACGGCCTGTGAACAGAGGGTACGGGACCCCGTAGTAGAACCTATTGGCGGAGGATTTAAGTCCACTGTCGTGTCCTTGGTTTGGCAACCCACCTACTGCTGATGAGCAGTAGGACAGCTGGGATTGAGCGTCCCGGGAAATTCAGGACCCCCGAACAGCTAAATTGGTCGGAGGAGTAAGGTTCATCCTCCTTAAAACGGGTTGAAGTCCCGAGGTGAAAGTCCTCAAAGTATTGGGTTAAAGTCCCGAGATTAGAGTACTCAAAGCATCGGGCTAAAAAGTCCCGAGACGTGGGGTCCCAAGGTACCAAAAAGTGTACACAGCGCTATTTACTATTTCGCGTGTGTAAGTGCGTGTTTACTATTCACTATTCCAGTGTGAGTGGGTTTACCATTTACTATTTACTGTTTTGCGTGGTTCGGTGATTGTGTGTGAGTGTGGGTTTAGGTTTTGGTGGTGTTTGTTAGTGGGGCACTCAGAGACAACTAAGAGGTGTACTAAGTGTGGGTGGATAAATCCATCCCCTGAGGCACAGGGGTTGTTGGATCAGGAGAAGTGTAGGTCAGATAAGCTAAAACATGGATCACGAATTTGATAGAGAATTGGATGACGGGGGCTGGGGTCCACCAGTGCGCGGGCGGTGGAAGCCTCTGTGTGAACAGATACAGCTGTTAAAAATAGCAGTGGGAAAAACAGCTCAGGAAAAGGGCCGAGAGAGAGAGACGGCAGATGCGTGGAAGCGTATGGGGATTGCAGTGAAATGTGCAGGATACAAACCGGAGGATAGGCAATCATTAGGAGCACTTTTATGGCGTAAGGTAAAGGAGCATAGCGGCCTGAAAGACGAGGCAGGACGCGAGCTAGTGAAAGCGAGGGTGTTACAACGGGGAAAGTGGAGAAAAGAGGGAGAGAAACAGGAGCAGGAGAGGCGAGCGTGGGCATTACGACACAACTTTGCCCTTATTGGCTTAAGATTTTAGTTACATACATGACGTTTGTATATCTGCTATTTCTCCCGAGAAGCAGGTAAAGCGGTGGTAACTGCTTTTCAATTAATTTACTTGGTAAAATTAAATTTAAATAAATGATATGAATACTGTAATAGTACTCGTGAACTTTGTTTGTTTGTTGTTAGTTACTGTAATGTTGCGCTGCTTTATTTGTTTAATCGTCTTGTCTGTGAAGACATTCAAGTTAATCAAATAAGAACTGCACTGTACACTGTACATGACCATAAAAACTTTGAATCCTTGAAATAAATGTTTTTGATCTTTTCCTTGGCAGTTATCTTTTTACACAGGGCCTCTATGTACACAATAGTTATTTTTTTCACGACTAACAGTATGGATCAGGAGTTGGTTATTGTAAAAGAAGTAATGTGCATGCAGGTGATATTTGTATAGATTTATGTTCACCTCTAGGTGATAAGTTTGATAGTCATTTCTTTTACCGTTTGGTCTCTCGGTTGAACATAATAGTGGCGCGAGCAGCTCCACTTGGTTTTTTAAAAATACTCAGCCATGAACTTCTGGTGAACTCAGGTGAATCCCTTCCTTCAGTAGTAAACCTTGGTATTTTCAGCCGTTTACACATTGTCTCACTAAAAGGTTGATAATATATTTGTCCTTTTACATAATGATGAAATATACGCTAATAAAAGTGAATATTCATAGATTCATGACTAACATAAAGTAGCTAACAGAAACTTAGACTAACAAAAGGTGCAAATACATACTCAGTTGGTTCCATTGTGTTGATTACATTACAATGTTTACATTGTAATGATTATATCATGGATATTTGGCATACTTTTTATAAAATCATAATTCTTATATTCTACGTTAGATAGTGCTAAATAATATTCCATAGATGGATGGACTTTATTAATCCCTGTGGGGAAATTGTTTTTTATGTCTCCCTCAACTTACTCTTTGTGGAGTAAATTGTCCGCGAAGTGCAGCTGCCTGTTGGGGCGCCCAGGGAGCTGGGGGTTAAGGGCCTTGCTCAAGGACCCACAGACGTGCTGTGGCTGGGTTAGTTTCAACTGGTGACCTTCTCATTACAGGCACAAGGACTGACCCCTGCCCCCCAACTGTGTATGAGTAGCATTTATGCTGTTTCTTGAGTGTGAGCTAGTACATAAACCAGCTAGTGTTCACCACTGCAAAAATACTCTAGCTTTCATACACATTTTTTTATTTTCTTACATTGTCCGTTTTTGTTCATAGTCTGTAATATTCTGAATAACGACAATGTAGAGGAAAAACAGATTAAATTCTCCTTGTTTGTAATTTCCCCATGTAATCCACTGCCTTGTGGTAAGAGGTGGAAAAGTCGGACGCGTTGAATGATGAGGATACGATATTGAGTTTAGTTCTTGAGTGGATTTATTCATATGATATATTAACGCACAGTACTTTGAACTGGTTTGTTTGGCTCGAAAGGGTCGATATGCAGACACCATCACACACGGCAAATACGGTCAATGACTGTTTCACTTTGCACCTTCAGCCCTGAGCCGCGTAATCTCAGCACCTCTAATAACAACCATTGCTGCCCCCTACAGGTGGGAATACACTTACACAATAGTAAAGATCACTAAGGCAGGCAGTACCTCTCGTTTCAAGTATTACAATACTATCCATCCATCCATCCATTTTCCAAACCGCTTATCCTACTGGGTCGCGGGGGGTCCGGAGCCTATCCCGGAAGCAATGGGCACGAGGCAGGGAACAACCCAGGATGGGGGGCCAGCCCATCGCAGGGCACACTCACACACCATTCACTCACACGGGAGCGGCGGACGGGCAGGAAACAGGCAAGGCAGGCAGGATACGGGGAAATACGGGGATTTATTAGGAACACGGGGTGCAGGAAACATCTCACGCAGACGGACTTCAATGACGGACACTGAACTCTAGTAAGACATGGACTCAAATAGACAGGACTGATTGAAAATAATCGGACACAGCTGGGTACGATCAGGGAAGCACACGTGGATAATCAGGGGGCGTGGCACACACGGTGGTCGGACTGTCCGGGACCTCCTCGGGGACTAGGGCAGGAAAGTCTGGAGCTGGGTCAGGGACAGGAGTGGGGCCAGGAACAAGAGCCCCAGGGGGCACAGTCATTTGAGGCAGAGGGAGCGCCTCGGGCTCTAGGGCCGCAGGGGGCAGCGGAGGCGGCTGCTCGGGCTGCGCAGGAGCTACGGGCGACGAAGGAGGCTGCTCAGACGCTGTAGCAGGAACCCAGGACTTTATGCTCAGCCCACTGCTGTTAACTCCGATGACTCACAACTGAGCAGCAATGCACATTTCGAATCACATCAACATCAGGCTGATGACAAGACTGTGGGTCTCGTCAATAAAAACGGTGACTCAGCATACAAAGAGGAAGTGTGATGACTATCGGACTGCTGCAGAGCCAACAACCTGTCTCTGAATGTTGACCAAAGAAATGGTTGTTGACTTTAGAAGAACACAAAGCACAGAGTGACCACTCTCTGCTGCACATCGATGGCTCATCTGTGGAGATCGTAGAGAGTACCAGATTCCTTGTTGTCCATCTGGCGGAGAATCTCACCAGGTCCTTCAACATCAGCTCCATAGTAAGGAAAGCACAGCAGCACCTCTACTCTCCACGGAAGCTCAGAAAAGCCCATCTCCCATCCTCACACTCTATTGGGGAACTGTTGAAAGCACCCTGAGCAGCTGCATCACAGTCTGCTTTGGGAACTATGTCGCCTCAGATCGCAAGTCCCTACAACAGATAGTGATGACAGGTGAGAAAATCATTGGAGTATCTTGTTAGAGAAATATGTACTTTTTTTATTATCATTTTGCTAGACGCTTGGAAACAACACCCTGCCGCAGCTTGATCTTAATTGAGCAATAACACGTCTCAAGAACTGTCGCTTGAATATTTCCACCCCATATATGGTGACAAACAATGTTCAATGTCAGTTGCATATCCTGTTTGTGTACCTCAATAAAAGACACTGCGAGGGGAGTTCCTTTTTCGAAGTTGGCCGAGTTCGACTGAGAGGCTGACACCTCGAGGTCAGGACCGGGCTTCCCTTTGTAAGGAAAAGTGGTAAAAATGCCCCAAGGTTCTTGGTTGATCATTTGAATGCAGACAATGTTAGGAATTTATGATCATGGGGGAAGCCAGGGAGAGAATGGGGGTTCCAGTTGGCACCACTAGGGTGATAAGGATAAGATAAGGTGATAAGAATTTAATTACAATGATCATAAAAGTCTCTACCCTGTTCTGTCCTGTCCCCGTCTCAGGATCCTCACACTCCAGGGGGTCACTCTTTATATGTAAATTCACTCACAACACCTACACACAACACCTTGGTGGGGAGGGCCTTTTTGGGTATAAAGGGGGGTGAAGAACTGTCTTCAATTTGTGTCTGAGCTGCCTTTCAGTACCCGGTGTGTCTCTACACTGTATTACATTGTATTATTTTTGCTGTTCAATAAACCATCATTTTGCTGAAACTGCGGAGACTCTGCAAGTGGATTCCCTACACCTTGCAGCAAGTAAAACGTCATCACAGCTGTCTGTGTTGTTCTGTGTTCAGAGACTGGTTTGTTTCCAGCGCATCTTCAGAAGAAGATAACCCTAACATATCTCTCCCCTCCATCACGGATATTCACACCACACACTGCATCCGCAAAGCCACCACCATTGTGGATGACCCCACCCACCCCTCACATTATCGTTTCACCCTCCTGCCTTCTGGAAATAGGTCCCGGAGCATTCGGGCCTTTACAGCCAGACTCAAACAGCTTTATCCCCCATGCCGTCAGACTACTGAACTCTCAGGGACTAATCTGATACCACACACACATACACTCATTAACACACTTTATTATTTAACTACTATTTTTTTATCTTATTGTAGCCATGTTTACAGTTACTTTTATTTATTTTTATTGCTACCTCATTGCACAACCAAACTGCACCTTATCAGTATTGGGTTTACTGTGCTGTTTGTGCTCGTTGGTGTCAGTTGTCCTCTCTTTTTGCACTGTCCTGCAATGTTTGCACAGTTTTTGCTCATTATGCACCATACAGTATGTTGCTAGGTTGGTATGTGTTAGTCTTGTGTTAATTTAAGTAGCACCTTGGTCCGAGGGAAACAGTTTCTTTTGTAACTGTACTATACTCAACTGTGTAAAGTTAAAAATAACATTAAAGACCTACTTGACTTGACTTTTACTGATAACAGGTGCTAAAGTGAAGTGACTTGCTTCTGGGAAAGATCTCCAGCTGAAATTCTCTACAACAATTATGGGAGAAATATGGGAAGGACGCGGCGTCAGACCTGCCCCAGTGGGACAAATGTGGTTTTCCTAGAAACAGCAGCTTCAGTCCCAATCAGATAAGCCAGATGCGTTTGAAATTAGAGGAACAGGATCAGACTGGTTGCTCAGGTATTAATGTGGTAGAACTAAAACGGAGACAAATTGGAAGGTGTTTCAATTGTGGGAAAATGAGACAAAGCAGGCAGAGGAGATGCGGGTGGCAAAAAAGCATGAGATAAGGAATGCAGAGAATGTGGATGAGGGTGAGACTCCTGTGAAAACTGTGTATTGAAAATTAGGGCCACAGTATTGTCATCCATCCTGTCAGGGTATGTGGAAATACACTGAGGGTAAATGGCCTAATGCAGGAAGTGTCTTAATCCTATAACATCCAGCTGATTCAGGCTGTTGGGACAGTGTGGGACTGCACTCTTCTGGCTGGGACCTCGAATAAATGAATGAATGTTACATGTATACAGCCCTTTTCTAAGATACACAAAGAGCTTTACAGAGGCAATGGGGAGCCACTTCAACCCAAAGGTGAGGCAGCAGGAGAGGGGGCCCAGGCAGAGAGAACAGCCAACAAGAGGGGTGCTTCCACAGACAGGACGGGGGCCCCGGCAGACCAACGCTGACGACTCCTGGGACCAAGTCAACAGAGCAGCTGTTGTCATTGTGACTCACCCTCATACATCCATCCATCCATTGTCCAAACCGTTTATCCTACTGGGTCGCGGGGGGTCCGGAGCCTATCCTGCAAACAATGGGCACAAGGCAGGGAACAACCCAGGATGGGGGGCCAGCCCATCGGAGGGCACATTCACACACCATTCACACACACATGCACTCCTACGGCCAATTTAGCAAGAGAGAACATGCAAACTCCACACACATGTGACCCAGGCAGAGACTCAAACCGGGGTCCCAGAAGTGTGAGGCAACAGTGCTAACCGCTGCACCACCATGCCGCCCCACTGTTGGTTACATGTGTACATATTTTGTCTGATCTCTTCACCACCAGGTGGCAATATAGCAGCTCCAGAGTTGTTGATGGCTAGAGTAAAAATAAAAACACAGTAGCACAGAGGTGTAGCTAAAAATTCTGGGCCCCTGACAGAATGTCACCTTGCGCCCCTCTATCGAATTTTACATACTGGGAGAGAGATTTGTTGAGCCATCTTCCAATCTAATCCAATCCAGCTTTATTTAAAAAGCACTTTAAACAACCTTATCGACCAAAGTGCTGCACAAAGGAATAAATAAAAATATTCACAAACTTAAAAACGAATTAAAATAAATTTAATAAAAACCAAAACATTAAATGTAAGTAAATGGCCATTAATAAAATAAAAATATTATATTAATAATTATTTATGAATATATAAAAATTTATATTAATAAAGAAAAGGCTAAGATTGAAATAAAATTTACTATTAAAGTTAATATCTCACAAGGTGTCCAAGGAGAAGAGATGAGTTTTAAAAAGAGATTTAAAGATTTAAAGAGAAGAGGCCTCTCTAATGTGAAAAGGCAAATCATTCCACATTTTAGGAGCTGCGAATGCAAAAGCTCGATCCCCTCTAAGCTCACGCTGAGTCTTAGGAACCATCAGGAGCAGCTGATCAGCTGACCTGAGAGAGCAGGTGGGGGTGTAAGGGTGAAGCAGCTCACAGAGGTCAGGTGGAGCAAGACCCTTGAGGGCTTTAAAAGCAAATAACAGAATTTTAAAATGAATCCTAAAATGTACAGGCAGCCAGTGGAGTGAGTCTAAAATGGGGGAGACATGCTCATATTTCCATGTGCGGCAGTATTTTGAACCTTCTGGAGGTGAACAATAGTGGAGCCTCTAACCCCAACATAGAGGGCGTTACAGTGGTCCAAACTAGTACCGACAAAAGAGTGGATTACTGTCTCAAAGTGCTGCCTAGAAAGAATTGGCTTTATTTTGGCCAACTGCCTCAATTGTAAAAAGCTTGACTTGACAACTGATCTTATCTGCGTGTCAAACTTAAGGTTGGTGTCGACTTTAACCCCTAGGTGTGTGATGACTGGTTTACAATATTGTTCCAAGGAACCTAAAATTACAGTGGAGGTCAGAGGAGTGGAGTTACCAAAAACCAACACTTCTGTCCATTACCTCCCCACTTCCTTGTTAGTTACATTATTTGTTCTGCATTACTGTACTGCTTTGGAGCCTTTTGATATTAAGGTGAATAACACAGTGAAAAAAGAGACAGATGCATTGACAGCAGTTGTGGCCACACTTTGGACTGGGAGTGTAAGAGCAAAGGAAACTGAATCCACTATGTTCTGTCCTGTAAATTTTTATTAAACAACACATGACACACATACGAGTCCTGTTTTAACTTTCAGGGCTGATGGTCTGCAGCCTGGCTTGTGGTCTACAGTGCAGCGCAGGTGCAGTCACTGTGCTGAGCCCGGCGTTATAGTAATGATGCAGCCTTTCACACTGACCAGTGAGAAATAACCTTGAAAATGACTGTGCTCTTTGTGGTTCTCCTTTTGGAAACATCTTACCACCAAGCAACAGACATTTGACAACAGACTTCTACTCATCAATTATCAGAAATGTCATGCAGTAATCAGAGGTTAGACGGAAAAAATGACTTTTGTATTTTTCATCTTTTATCTTGGAGCAAACAGTTTTAATTGATGTACATGAGAGTAAATGGTGAATCAGTTTATTTGCTTTCTAGCTTTCTAGCACTTGGCTACCCAACCATTCATCAGTATGTGACCACTGCCATCTGGCTGAGTAAGTCTACTGTAATACTATTATTACAGTAGTATTATTAGTATTATTATCAGCTTATTGTGAGAATGGGGTGTGGGAAAAATGTCTTAAATGCAGACTGGTTACGGTGATCAGGAGCTTACTAATGAAAATGAGAAGAGCAAAGGGTTTGAACATCATAGTGGTTCCACTTGTTTTGAATCAGCCAGTGAGAAACTGACAAAGGGACCGGAAACAGGGAGGTACATGCTACAGAGCAGGCTGATCTGATTGGCTGTTCACACAGGTTTGCACGGCACTGCAGTGATTTACATTTTAATTTTTCTGGGTGTCTGTTAGCTTAACCCTAATAAATCAGTTTCACTTGTTGGATTTCCACTTATGGTCCAGCATGGTGGTGCAATGGTTAGCACTATTGCCTCACACTTCTGGGAGCTGGGTTTGAGTCACGGCCATAACACCATGTGTGTAAAGTTTGCATGTTCTTCCTGTGTTGTTGTGGGGTTTCCTCCAGGTTCTCTGGTTTCCCCCCCCCCCCCCCCAGTCCAAAAACATACTGAGGCTAATTGGAGTTACCAAATTGCCTGTAGGTGTGACTGGTATCTGTGCCCTGCGATATGCTGGTGGCCCATGCTGGGTTGTTCCTTGCCTCACACCCATATCCTCCAGGACAATGTACGCTACTGTAATACAGAATTGAGATCTTGCAAGTACAAGTATGAGTACGTTGGAGGGCACGTCAGAGGCGGAAATGCTGTAGGTGACGTCAGACGCCGGAGACTTGGCGGAAAATCTGAATGAACAGCGAGGGGAATTTGGAATCTCTTGTGGAATATATCGACTGGTACTTCAACATTATAGTCATGAAGAAGAACGCAGATGCATCTTCTCCAGCCAAAAGCGAGACACCGTCCTCCAAAAGAAGTTGCCCGGCAGACTCCCCTGGCACAGCATCGCCGACTGGTAAAGACTTTGCCGACATCCTGGATTCAATCGACAAACGATTGTCCAGCTTCGACGAGAGGTTGGCTCTCGTCGAGATTCTACATCAGGAATTCAAATCCCCGAGGGAATCTTTGGAATTCAACCAGCAGCAGGTGGAAACACTCGCTGCTGAAAACACCTCACTATGGGACTCGGTTAAGTCTCTAACTGAAAATGTGACCCATCTAAATGAAGAAAATAAAAAAATAAAAGAGACTGTCGTCGATCTACAGGCCTGTAGCATGAGAAATAACCTGGTGTTTTCAGGCATCCCAGAATTACCGTCAAAACCTTTATCAAGAACCACCTGAAGCTTTCAGAGGACACTGAAAAACATCTGCTTTGAGAGAGTCCATCGGCTGGGAGCCAAGAGGCCTGGTGCACTGAGACCGTATCCTATTGTGGTTAAATTTGGATATTTTAAGCAGAAGGAGCAGGTGAAGAGCCGCGGCTGGGAGCTGAAAGGAACAGACTTTGTCGTAAACGACCAGTTCCCCAAAGAGATCCTGGAGCGACGCAAAGTTCTGTTCCCAATCCGACGCAACTTTATTTAGAAGGGTTCCCGAGCTCTCATCGCCGTAGACCAGCTCTACGTGGATGGGCAGCTGTACGGCGACCCCAGTACCACTCCCTGGTAGCCAGCTTAAACTACAGGCAGACGTTTTATTACAAGAGACTCATAGACCTGCCAAAGGATGAACTTAAAACACCCGAGTTTCCCAATGTGTTCTCAGCCTGCTATAACTCTAGGCAAAGTGGGCACTAGGGGGCAGCGTGTGGCTCAGTGGGCTAAGCCTGTATCCTTGTAATCAGAAGGTCGCAGGTTCGAACCCAGCCTCAGCACGTCTGCGGCTCCTTGAGCAAGACCCTTAACCCCCAGCTCCCTGGGCGCCACTATGAGTGGCAGCCCTTCGTGGTCAACTTACTCCACAAAGAGCAAGTTGAGGAGGCGTAAAGATAATTTCCCTACAGGGGATCAATAAAGTTATTTATTTATTATTATTATTATTATTATTATTATTATTATTATTATTATTATTATAATAAAGAGGGGTAGCAATTCTAATACATCTATCCACCCATCCATTTTTCAAAGCGCTTATCCTACTGGGTCGTGGGGGGTCCGTAGCCTGTCCCAGAAGCAATGGGCAAGTGGCAGAGAACAACCCAGGATGGGGGGCCAGCCCATCGCAGGGCACACTCACACACTATTCACTCTCACACGCACACCTAAGGGCAATTTAGCAACTCCAATTAGCCTCAGCATGTTTTTGGACACTGGGGGGAAACCGGAGTACCCGGAGGAAACCCCACGATGACATGGGGAGAACATTCAAACTTCACACACGTGACCCAGGCGGAGACTCGAACCTGGGTCACCCAGGTGTGAGGCAACAGTGCTAACCACTGCACCACCATGCCGCCCCCATGGAACACCATAATACTCAAAATTAAATTAATAAAAATATCCATCCATCCATCCATTTTCCAAACTGCTAATCCTACTGGGCCGCAGGGGGTCCGGAGCAACAGTGCTAACCACTGCATCACCATGCCTCCCCATTCTAATACATAAAAATGTCAATTTCACAGTACTCAACACAATTATAGATCCACAGGGTAGATTTATAATCATTAAATTATCTATACTTAACAAAAAGTTATGTATTGTTAATATATATGGTCCAAATGTTGATAACCCCTCATTCTTCCACGTTTTCTTTACCGCACTCTCTGAACACCAGGACTGCGCACTTGTTCTTGTGGGCGACCTCAACTTTGGACCAAATAAAGAAATGGACAGGCTCAGTACAGCTGCTCAGCGCAATTGGGAATCCACAAACATAGTTAAACAGCACATGAGCGACTATGGACTTTGCGATGCATGGCGTTCTCTTCACCCCACCCGTAGGGAATATACTTTCTTCTCACATGTCCATCACTCTTACTCTCATCTGGATTATTTCCTAGTCAGTAGCTCTCTGCTGAGTGACATTTCAGACACAGAGATACACCCTATAGCTGTCAGCGATCATGCTCCTGTATCTTTAACCCTAATAAATAAGAAGGCCATTCCACCAAGTAGAAACTGGAGATTTAATACATCATTGCTTAAAGATGGAGATTTTATTAACTATTTTAAAAAAAGAGTGGGCTTTATATTTAGACTATAATGACCTGCCTGGAACATCAGCATCTGTTCTCTGGGAAGCAGGCAAAGCTGTGATGAGAGGTAAAATAATCTCATTCTCATCACATAAAAAGAAGAGAAAACAAGTGTATCCAGGACTTAGAAGAAACCATGTGTCACGGGAAGGTTCGGGTGGACAGGCGATCGTGCGGGCGGTGGTTCAGAAAACCAGGCTGACGAGCAGGATCGGGGTAATCGGGGTTTATTCGGGAAAGGGAGACACGGGAGACAAGCGAGGCTAGATACGATCAGTTAAAAATAAATATGGAAAAAAACAACTATATGTGCTGTTAAAGACTGAAATGGGGATACAGTATATGACCCTGACAGAAAAAACAGCACTTTCAGGGACTTTTACAAATCTTTATATTCACCACAGATAAACCCATCTAAAGACGAAATTGATCAGTTTCTTGATAGTATAACCCTTCCGAAATTATCAGACAATCAAGCGATGGCACTGGATTCTCCGCTGACACCAGGTGAACTCCAGGAAGCCCTGAACGGTATGCCCAATAAAACGGCTCCAGGTCCAGATGGATTTCCAGCAGAATTCTATAAAGAATTCTGGACAATTCTGGCATCAACATTCTGCAGAATGTTGCAAGAAACCAGGGAAAATGGTCGGCTACCACCAAATATGAATTCTGCAAACATTAGTCTCTTGCTAAAACCAGGCAAAGATCCTACAGTATCTACCAGCTATCGTCCAATATCCCTTATAAACGTTGACCTTAAAATAATCTGCAAAGCTCTCTCAAAAAGAATAGAGAAGTTAACCCCTCTCATAATTCATCCTGACCAAACTGGTTTCATAAGGGAGGCACTCATCAACAAATACACGTAGATTACTTAATCTAGACATAGACTATTCATGCAATAAAAACCTTCAAATTACAATACTGTCTCTAAATGCAGAAAAAGCATTCGATAGAGTTACAGTAACTGGAATTTTTTATTTGCAGCTTTATGCAAATTTGGTTTCAGAAACTCTTTCATAAACTGGTTAAAAATATTATATAGTTCACCAACAGCATGCGTCAGGACGAATGACTAAACATCCTCCAGTTTCTGTCTCAAGAGGGGCACCAGCCACGGATGTCCTCTATCGCCCTCATTGTTTGCGATTTTTATTGAACCACTAGCAGCAGCAATTAGACAGGCTACAGTGATTAAAGGCATTAAATGCAGGAATGTAGAACATAAGGTAAGACTTTATGCGGATGATGTGTTACTTTTTCTCCAGCATTCACAAACCACTCTTTCTGAGGTAATTACATTAATAAACTCTTTCTCAAGAGTCTCAGGTTATTCGATAAACTGGTTAAAATCTACAGTTCTTCCAATTAATTGCTCCTTCCAGAATAATTCTTCCTCTCCACTGTAGTCTGGAGATATTAAATATTTAGGAATTAATGTTACACCTAGGCTGGCAGATTCAACTAAACTAGACCATTTCCCACTTTTAAAGAAAGTAGCGGATGATCTGGTTAGGTGGAAGTCCCTACCCATATCACTTATGGGAAGGGATGCCTCAATAAAAATGATGGTTTTGCCAAGAACTAATTATTTATTTGCAATGATCCCGAGCAAAACATCACCTGACTGGTTTAGATCTCTGGACTCCGCTATCTTTCCAGAGGAATTCAGATGAACCCCCACGTATTAGCTTAGAAACACTGCAAAGGACTAAGGATAAAGGAGGACTAGATCGGCCTAACTTTCACCACTATTTCTTTGCCAACAGGCTCCAAAACATCTCAGGGTGGTTAAAACATACCCTCTTAGATGAGCCTTGGCCAGACGTAGAACAGGCACTATGCAATAAGATAGAGATTTCGGATCTACCATTCATTAGCTCAAACATCAAAACGACAGGAATGCTTCAAAAGCATCAGTATCAGCTCTTTTCTGACAGCGTGCTGGGAGTTTCTAAAAATGACTGAGTCTTCATTAATCCCATGCAAGCGTACTCCCATCTGGAACAACCCTGATGTACTACTAAACAATAATTGATAAACTTCCCAGATTGGAGTTGTAAAGGTATTAAATACTTGGAACATATATTTGAAGGAATAGACTTTATTCCCTTTGACATATTAAACAATATGGGATTAGCAAGAATAGATTTTTAGAATATCAACAAGTTAAATCTATAGTAAAAAAAAAAATAAGGTCTAATCAAATCAAATTACAAATACCGCAAAGTGTGGCAGAATTCCTTAATCTGAAACCCCCCAAATTACTGTCTAAAATATACAGGACACTTTCTAAAATGGATGACTCATTGCAACATGGGTGGAAGATCTATCAGTCAGCTGGGACCACAATTTCTGGTCTAAGATATGTTTAAAAACCTATAAACTGATTAGAAATTCCAGTTTACAGTTAATACAATACAAAATCCTGCATAGAGTGTGTAATATTCGTGCAGAAAATATTGCATAATTTGTTAGACACAGAATTGATTATTTAAATGATGTGTACGTGTTAAATAGAAGCTTTATGTTGATTGGTTAATGCACACGTGATCTGTTTATGCATACTCGCTGAGACTCAGTCGGAGTAGTTCTACCTGCCTGTACGGAGTACAACATAAACTCCGTGTCATTCAATAAAGATTCTGCACAGCTATCCTGCCGTAATTCTTTATAAACAAGACAAAACATGGTGCGAGAGTAAAAGTGAATCACACGGACACAATGGACGTCGCTGGTGTTCCGTCGCCCCGCATGGACAAAACAGACAAACAAGACAAAACAGCATAAACGTCAAATTCTCAAAACGAATACTGGAAGAAATAATCAAGCTTAAAATTGAGTATTATATTTGTGACCTTGAGCGAGTACCCCCCTAATCAAGCGGTATCCAAAGCGAGCACACAGGAGAGATTAGGGCTGGATCATAAAAGTATTTATTGGTTTTATTAACAATCGCAACAAAAAGGGGAGGGTTCAATAACTCCCGGTGACCTGGTTGATGTTTCCACTGGTGAAGTATATCCCCCAGTAGGTAGTTTAAAACCCCGGCCCGCGCCACTGGGCAGCCAGAGATATCCTCACAGCAGGCTGGGACCCTATTGCTCGATTAGCACCCCTGGTTTAAACAAATCAAAATACCATATACTCAAAACAACAAAATAGTCCTCACTGCAGAACAAAATAAAAACCAATACCGACAGCGCACAGCAAATCCACTCCAATACGCACACTGGGGTCGTCAGAGCACTGGTCCCAGGCTCCAACTAATAAGCCCAGGGACAGCCTGCTAGAGGGTACGGACAGAGTCACCCGAGAAAGTCCACGGTCTCAGCGGAGTTATACATGTGTATCGTTCGCAGATAATTTTACAAAGGCAGTATATACGTTGCGCCCTAAAAGAGGGGAAGAGAAACAGTGGGTACAACTTTCCCCAAAGGTTGCGGTTTCCTGCAAATGCCAAAACAGAAATTACAAAACCCACACTCCATTCCTCATAATAAACATAAAACCAACATGTATCCCACACAGCAAAAGCGTTTATCTACCTCCAGAGGACCCGCACTCACACCAGCCGATCAGGTTTTCACCTCCGGTCGCTCTTTTATATATTACCATCGCGTCAGTCAATAATTAAAACTATGTCCGACTCAATAGCAATTAACTATGTTAGGAAAAAGATAAAACCCATACCTTGTCTTTGCAAACAATCTTGTTCTGGATACACGACTTCACCCCCTTGTGCCTTTGGGCAAATGCGTTCGTCCCTCACCATCAATGCCCCAAAACTTCACGAAGAGTGGTCCGCCTTATCCAGAGGAAGACTAGGCTACTTGCCGCACTCCCTCTTCCCAAGAAACCTCCAAGACCAAACAGTACTTCGATTCGAATCGCGAGATTATGCGGGTATAAATCTGATGGAATACCGCGCCCCATATCATCATAAAAATCCCCTCGGGGTATCAAAATAAAGGTCCCCTTTTCAGCTATATGGTCGCTACTCGTACCGGTTATATATTAATTGTTGTTTGTATTATGGTATAAAATTTAATCAAGAAATTGACTAAAACAACACCTGATGCACTGACAAATATAATACATTTTCATACCCGTAGTATCATATTTGATACACACATTTTCAGCACGTTTTTCTATAAAATATTTCATGATATATTAAGTTATTATTAGTTAGTTCACACTAATAAAGACTCATTTTGAAATATAATTAATTTTCGCTACATTGCGCTTACTGTAACTGTTCCCAAAATAGGACTTCTTATCCCATGAAAATCCTGCCGGCTACAACGTGTTTGCAGCCGTCAGTGATTCTTGAAAAAAAAAAGACGTTTTCCATCTGAACTACATAGGTCATCCACCAGAGGGCAGAATACAGGTATATCATTATATACACCAGGTTTTTGAGGAAAGGGATAATCGTATTACTGACGTAGAGGTCTTAAATATGATACATGTGGCGTTATAGGGAGTTAATGTAATTTTCTATTCACTCATGCAAATAAATAATTGTTTGATAACAAAAAAATACATTTGTTTTAATTCTTTTTTCCTGTAAACATATCACTTGTCCCCCCCCCCATGCTCCCACATTCAAAAATGAAACTTTTGATAGCACTTTATTGCCATCGGTTCCACGGGAATGCAGACCTCTATTCTTTTCTTCTACCTGGCAAGTCCACCATTATAATAGCAATTCACCAAGGTGCAAGCGCATGTAGCTCTTAAAGAAATTGTTTGAAAAAATTAGTTTATAGCATGTTTACACCCTAAATACACCAGTGACTGAGTACAACCCTTGTGGACCAGGCGCCTGGCTTTGACTATTTTTCTGCCATTAAACTAGCAAACATGGGTTGGCCATGAAGTAAAATAACTTGTGCCTTTAAATTGTTAAAAAAAAAGTCCTGTGTGTTGTAAAGTGAGGTATGAAACAGATACCAGGCTGCTTCAGTGAGGGTCAGCGTAAGTTTTATTCATGTGATTTTGCGGTTTCAACTGTTTCATTGGAATCAATCCAAGCAGCAGCATGAAGACTGTAAACCAAAGAAGTGGGACGATGCCTGAGAAGAACAACTCAGTCAATCCTCACATCTCCTCTCTCCTCAGGCGATTGATGGACTCTGAGCATGACACATGTACAAAAGATGAGGACTCTTCGAATGGAAATTGTTCTTAATCTTTTATTTATACCTTTTGCTTATACCGTAAGATTTAGGAACACACTGAAAAAGATCAACTTTAATACATTTGAAGGTTGAAGTTATTGGAATTTGTTACGGCTGATTTGGTGGAATATGTTTTTGGACAGAACTGTCAAAAAATGTGGAATGAAAATGCAGTTTAATGGTTGAATCTGTAGCTTGCCTAACTTGCTATAAATTACACACACATGCAGCATTAAAGTAACAGGGAGCTATTAGAACAGAGTTGTTGTATTACATTAACACAGACCAGCAAAAAATATTGTAACAAGTGGGCTACCAGGGCGCACTTGTCGAAGTTCGCTGCCACCACCTTTTTAATTTAAAGAGGCTGGGAAGGTCCAACCAAATAAGGACACCAAAATATAGGAAGATCTTTATTAAATATTCCCCGGATTACAACCCCTTCCCGAGGGCTAACTTCATCTCACTAGGAATGATACAACCACAGTTCCCCCCACGCCACTCAGAATCCAAATATACAGCACAGCAAACTTAAATCACAACGCCCGTGCAAACCCTTACACACAAGCAAACAAATCATTCCCGATGCACCTTCTAACCCCGCCCTCCTACTCACGACCGCAATCCGGGGATAAAATTCATACACAAACATACGCTCATTCATTCCAAAATTACACCATTAAAAGCGGTTACTCCCCTGGAAAGAGGCACACCTGGCCCCCCCCGCTTTCTCCAGGGAAAAGAAGTTGAGGTCTCTCAGTCCACGGGGTTCGTCTCCCCGCTGTACTTCGCTGCCAGCCCTTTAAACCGCTATCTTTCTAAAAGCATTATCCCCCCCCATAACTAACTATAACTTCATCCACGGCCAGTCTACCACCGGCGACGGACACACCACGGTTCCTTTTCCCACAGACTGACAGCTACTCCAACTCCCCCAGTTTCCCTACAAGACCAAAGAAAGACCTTTTCTCTTCCCCCCCTCCCACATAGGCATCCTCTTTATAACTCTCCCTCCCCCACCCCAATCCTAATCACCGGCGTTCCCCATTAACATGGCAGCGAATGACCACGCCCAGATTCGTTCATTACACTATCCCCCCCTTCAACCGGAGAGGACTCGTCCTCGAGTCACTGCATGTCATAATCCTTGGTCCAGACAGGCAACCGTCTCTCTCGCCTCAGTTGCCATCTCTGAGGTCGAGGACCACCCCCTGTGTCAACCAAATCCCCTTGCACAATCACAGCAGTAGGGCCACTAGACCCCACTTGCACAGCCAACTCTTCCCGGGCTTCACTCTCCAGCTCCATCATACAGCTTGATGCTGCAATATCCTCTGTTGCTCCTGGATCTTCTAACTGGGAACCAGCCGCAGGAGCCTTTACCGATTGTTCCTCTGAGACTCTTCCTTGGGGAGTTCCAGACTGGAGGTAAATCCAACTAGCCGGGGAATGAACCTCTGGAGGTCCTGTACGACCTTTACCTCGCCGCCTCCACTCCTTCCACACAGGCCCAGACCCCCTGGAAGATGGAGACACCTCAAAAGAGGAAGGCACACAAGGTTTTAGTCGGTTGACATGAACGATAGTGTCCCCCCCCCCCTTTTTCTGGACACACCCTATACAGCACCTCAGAGATCCTCTCTTTAACCTTAAATGGTCCCTTAAACCGCCGCTGTAACTTAGGACAAACACCCCTCCTTCTAGCCTTATCCCGCATCCATACCAACTCACCCACAGAATAGAACTGTGGCTGTGCTCTAAAATCGTAACACCGTTTCTGTCTATGTGATGCCTCCCCCTGATGCTTTTTCACAGCCTCCACCACAGTCGCTAATGTCTGAGACACACTAGACACATACTCTGACATGGGTTTTAATCTTTCACCATGATCCAAATTCAACATGACATCCACCGGTAAAATCATTTCCCGGGCAAACAAAACTTTATACGGGGTAAATCCTGTACTGGCATGTACACTGCTTCGATATGCCATCATCACAAAGGGCAACAAAGTGTCCCAATTCGACTGATTCTGATTAACAAACAGTGATAACATTGTTACAAGAGTACGATTAAACCTTTCAACCAGGCCATCCGACTGTGGTGAATATGGGGATGTACGAGTCTTATTTATTTCTAGTAGTTGGCACAATTCTTGAAATACCAGTGACTCAAAATTTCTCCCCTGATCTGAATGTAAACTACGAGGGCAGCCATAGCGACACACCCATTCCTCCACCAATACCTTTGCTACCGTCACTGCCTCTTGATTCCCTAGGGGAAAAGCTTCGGTCCACTTCGAAAAGTAGTCACCAATCACTAAAATGTATTTATTTCCCCTCTCAGTCTCTGGAAGAGGACCCAATATGTCCAAAGCCACCCTTTCATAAGGGCGTGCAGTCACTGTGGAAACTAATGGAGCTCGTATGGCCACACCTGTCTCCTTCCGTGATGCACACTCCCTACATTCCCTGCACCACCGACGGACGTCCCCCGACCACCCTGGCCAAAAAAAACGTTCCCGGACCTTAGCCTGTACCTTCTGTATCCCCAAATGCCCCCCAGTCATAGTGTTATGCAGCCAGTACAGAATACGCGGCACCATGTTCCCAGGGACTACTAACTGCACCAGGGGTTCCCCACTAACCCCTTTCAGATCTCCCACCTGCCTCACCAGCACCCCATCATGGACCACTAATTCATCCCATACAGGTAAATAACACTCTAAACATAGATGCTTTGCAGCTTCAGCCCGACTAACCCCACCTTGTTTCAGACTAATCATTAACTGGATGTCACTGTCTCCCTGCTGTGCTTCCTGCAGCTCATCAACATTATTCGCTTCCTCCGGCCTCTGGGCTGCAGTTTGGAGGACACAGACTTGCGGGTCTCCCACCTGCTCACCAAAAGATGGTAACCTCGATAACACATCCGCATTCACATGCAACCTGCCTACCCTATGTACAATTGTATAATGAAAACTGGCCAATTGTTCCATCCACCGAGCTAGTTGACCCTCCAGGCCCTGGAAATTATTCAGCCACCGCAGTGAGTTATGGTCAGTCCTCAACACAAATTCTCTCCCTAGGAGATAATGTCGAAAATGCTTCATAAAGGTGACCATACTTAGGAGCTCCTTCTTCGTTGTAGCATACCTCCGCTCTGCCTTAGTTAATGCCCGGCTGGCATAAGCTACCACTCTCTCACCTCCCTCAGTTGTCTGAGAAAGCACCGCGCCTATGCCCACATCACTGGCATCTGTGTCCAACACAAACTGTTTACCTGGATCTGGGTAAGCCAGCACCGGGGATGTAATTAAACATGCTTTTAGGGTTAAAAAAGCTTTATCACAATCAGGAGTCCACTTAAATCTCCGCCCTTTCTCCGTCAACTGGTGGAGGGGCCGTGCAATCTCCGCAAAACCTTTAATAAACCTCCTATAATACGAGGCTAAACCCACAAAACTGCGCACCTCAGTTTGATTTCTAGGTACTGGCCATTCTTGGACCGCCTTAATTTTTGCAGGGTCAGCTGTAATTCCCTCATCTGAGATAACATGCCCTAAGTAATGTACCTGTTTAGCAAACAGGTCACACTTAGCTGGTTTCACTTTTAAAGTTGCCCCCTGCAGCTTCCCCAATACCTCATCCAATCGCTGAAGATGTTCCTCGAATGATCGACCAAACACAATAATATCATCAAGGTACACCAAACATGTGGACCACTGTAGGTCAGCAAGGACTAAATCCATCAACCTCTGAAATGTCGAGGGGGCATTACATAAACCAAAACTAAGCACGTTAAATTCATACAAGCCCTGCCTAGTAACAAATGCAGTCTTGGGTTTATCCCGCGGGTGCATCTCTACCTGCCAGTACCCACTGGCAAGATCTAATGTAGAGAACCATGATGCATTAGACAAACTATCCAGCGCATCATCAATGCGCGGCAGTGGATAGGCGTCCTTACGAGTGACCTCATTTAGCTGGCGATAATCAACACAGAGCCGTAGGCCCCCATCCTTCTTTCGCACAGGTACAATCGGCGCTGCCCATGGACTACGGGATGGCTGAATAACATCCGCCTCCAACATCTGCTTTATCTGGTCATCCACTTCTCTCTGTAAATGTAAAGGGACTCGCCGAGCCGGCATTTTAATAGGCCGGGCCTCCCCAGTGTCAACCGTGTGCATCGCCAGCTGCGTTCTACCCAAATCAGCCTGCCCCATGCTGAAAACATCTGCTCGTCGGTGCAACATCGCCTGGACTGCACACGATTCTGCTAAACTGAGTCCCTTTTTATCCAGACCTAGATGTTGGAAAAGTTCCTCACCCGTCCAGCACTGCTCGGGCCCCCCACCATCTGTGAGGACAGCTGTCTGCCCCACTTCGATGTCTGTGACCAATGAACCCACCTTCATTCCCCGCTTGAGTTTACACTCATCTTCGGTCACATTAATCACTCTTACAGGCACAGCTCCTTGGGTTACACGACAAACAACCCGTGCCACCAAAACATCATGTCGGCTGGCTAATAATGGAGCAGGTTCCAGCATCCCCACTAAGGGGTGGGCAGACACCACTTTAACTGTTCCCGGAATGACCACCTCACTCCGTGGGGGGACTATAACATCAGTACTCAGGGTCACTATCCAGGGCTGTTTACTAGAGGCATGTGCCACTAGGGGCACCATCTTCCCCATCACCTGACAACTCTGCCCCTTTAAATCAATCACTGCCCCATATTGGGTTAAAAAGTCATTCCCCAACAACAGATCTCGCATATCCCCATCAGTCACTAAAAATTCCACCCCCAAGGCTAAAGACTCAAATTGGCACACAGTGCACCATTTACCCAAGATTTTAAGCTCAGCCCCATTCGCTACAGCCACAGCTCCAACATAGGGCACCAACCCCGGTCTCCCCCCTGTGGCAGACTCCCAAAAACTCCTTGGCACTACTGAAACCTGAGCCCCTGTATCAACCAATAAATATGCCTCAACCCCCCCAACCTGGGCACCTATATATAGCCCTTGACCACACAGACTCGCCATTGGAGGAATTTCTACCTCAGGGCCTTCCTGCTTCAGGGCGGGCACACGACCTACCGTGCCCGCCCTCGAAAGTTTCCCGACACATAGGGACAATCCTTTTTTAGATGTCTGTCACATCCACACTCCCAACACACCATTCGCTCCGGCCGAAGTGCCTCAGACACTGCTACCCGGGATGACTGCAAAGGAGCTACTATGCTCTCACCAGCAGTAGGGGGACTATTGCGGGCCTTTAACGTAACCACTTCTGCACGCAGGGCCTGCACCTCCTGTCGCAAACCCTCCACCACCCCCAACAATGTCTCCATCTGATCCTTATTCCACCCTGATCCACTTATACCACGTACCGCCGAGGGGCCAGCATGTCCCTCCAACCGTCTAATAGACTCAATTTCAGTTGCAAGGCTGATGGCGTCCTCCAAAGTGGAGGGTTTGGCACTACGTAGCTGAATACGCAAATCTCCAGCCCCCACAGTAACCACAAAATGGTCCCGTGCCAACATATCTTGAGTAGCATAATCAACCAGTGGATAAGCTCGCATAACAAGCCTTCGCAACGCTGTGCCAAATTCTCTAGCTGATTCTTGAGGTAAACGAATGCGAGATGAGAATTCTGCACGATACCAATCAGTACTCCCACTGGATTCCATGCATCCCTGCATGGCCCCCTTTAAAGCCCCATAAGTAATACGAGCCTGCGGAGGCAGCCCCGTATAGCACTTACTCCCGATAACTCACGCTGTCCGAGTTGAGGGAACTCTAATGTGGAACTGGCGGATGCCGACGCTGCCTGCTCACTTTGTGACATGATAAAAATTCAAGTCGTTTAATACACAGGGGAAAAGGACACGAAAAAAAACTTGTTCTCTCTCTTTTCACTCTCCTCCCCCTTTGCAGGATCCCACCGCTGCCACCAGTGTAACAAGTGGGCTACCAGGGCGCACTTGTCGAAGTTCGCTGCCACCACCTTTTTAATTTAAAGAGGCTGGGAAGGTCCAACCAAATAAGGACACCAAAATATAGGAAGATCTTTATTAAATATTCCCCGGATTACAACCCCTTCCCGAGGGCTAACTTCATCTCACTAGGAATGATACAACCACAGTTCCCCCCACGCCACTCAGAATCCAAATATACAGCACAGCAAGCTTAAATCACAACGCCCGTGCAAACCCTTACACACAGCAAACAAATCATTCCCGATGCACCTTCTAACCCCGCCCTCCTACTCACGACCGCAATCCGGGGATAAAATTCATACACAAACATACGCTCATTCATTCCAAAATTACACCATTAAAAGCGGTTACTCCCCTGGAAAGAGGCACACCTGGCCCCCCCCGCTTTCTCCAGGGAAAAGAAGTTGAGGTCTCTCAGTCCACGGGGTTCGTCTCCCCGCTGTACTTCGCTGCCAGCCCTTTAAACCGCTATCTTTCTAAAAGCATTATCCCCCCCCCATAACTAACTATAACTTCATCCACGGCCAGTCTACCACCGGCGACGGACACACCACGGTTCCTTTTCCCACAGACTGACAGCTACTCCAACTCCCCCAGTTTCCCTACAAGACCAAAGAAAGACCTTTTCTTCCCCCCCCCTCCCACATAGGCATCCTCTTTATAACTCTCCCTCCCCCACCCCAATCCTAATCACCGGTGTTCCCCATTAACATGGCAGCGAATGACCACGCCCAGATTCGTTCATTACAATATCATAACATTATTCTAACATTAATGTCATGTTGTTCTTAATAGATTTCTGTCTCAGGTCCTGATTTCAGATTGAGCCTTTAATCTAGAATATGGTCAGTTTTAAAAACACTTGACTTTGTTGCAACTCATTTTTGTCATGCCCTGCCCGTCGGCTCCTCCTGTGTGCCACGCCCCCTGCCTACCCACGTGTGTTTCCCGGATTGTACCCAGCTGTGTCTGATTATTTTCAATCAGTCCTGTGTATTTCAGTCCGTGTCTTACCCGAGTCCTGCGTCCGTCATTGATGTTCATTGATGTTTGTTCGCGTGAGATCCCCGTTCTTGATTAAAACCCCGTTTTCCCCTTATCCCGCTTGCCTGCCTGCTCCTTCCGCACGATCGCCGCTCTGCCCGCGATCGCTCACCTCGACCCGTGACAATTTTCATGTTAATGTCATCGTTCCTGTTAATGTGAGTTTGTTCTGTGTGGGTCTCTGTCTCAGGCTGTCATTTTATTCATAGTCTCATTTAAACCACTTAACAATATGCATAGATTGCATAGTTGCTAATGTAAAAAATAAAAATTAACTTCTATTCTACAACAACATACAGTATTGTGAAGTATTAATAGTACTTATTGCCAATTCCAGTTGAAAGGGTAACTTCTGTAATTTGAGTAAAATGCAAGATAAATTTTTAAACCAGATTACAGTAAATTTTTATTTTTCTGTTTAAAAAGATAGTTGCTGTAATTTACATACGACAAAACCTGTAAAAGACATTTTGTAATTATTTTCTAAATGAAATGAAGATACTTTGTTACTCTCCTTGCGGAAATTCTCTTTTCACCTACCCCATCTTGCTCTACTTGACACACGGGCACAGACAAAGGTGACAGCAAGCCTGGCAGCAAAGGGCAGCCACCTGTAGGGACACCCATGGAGCTGGGGGTTTTACAGTGATTAACAGCAATTTTGCAATACCTTTCTGGCAGCTTTTTTTTTTTGCTAGGTATTTACAGTAAATTCCACATTCAATTCTACACCAAAACAGACGTCATTCCTAAGCGCAGCATGGACTGCTTCCAGACACAGTATCATATGCAATTTCCAGAGTCACTTGAGTAAGCTGGAGATGCCTCATCCCCGGGTAAGAGAGCCTGCAGTAGGCAGCCTACCAAAAGAGGGCCTTTCCTGTTCCCTTCGTGAATTATAAAACCAGTGGAGAGAGCTCTCCTGTTGCAGTTTCAAAGAGAAGACCAACATGGAGAATTTTGGACTGAGGTTTTGCAGTATGAGGGTGCTAAAGGAAAAAGGAGTTTCAAAGACATTGGTCTGCCTGTACTGCCGATTTTGTCTCTGGCAATTTCAGATGTTCATGTAGAACGTGAATTTACTAATGTGACATTCCTTAAATCTGACCACCAAACAGAATGGTTGTAAATTTTCTGTCCAGTTTGGTAGATGTACAATTTGGACTGCAAAGAGATGGACTGATGCAGAGGCAGAGCTATAGATAGGCCTGGGTGAGCTCTGCTGGGCCCACCCATTCAGATTAATGAAATTACATTTTTTATATGTATTACCGGCTTCTAACTCTGTTCCTGCACATCACTGCTGTTACTGTGGCAAGTACGACAGAATGTGTGAGCTCCCTCTAGTGGTGCTCTTTAGGTAGAACACCACAGTCGTGGGTGTATTATTGTTGCAGTCACCATGTTGTAAATATCTAAGCCTATATAAGAAAATGTAGGGTAATGAGCTTCACTCAGGCCCACCCAAATTTAATACAGGTCCATCCATCAGCCACTTTTCCATATTTAAATGCTGCAGGAGGATGCTCACATGAAAAAAAAGACTAATTCATTTCTTTATCCAAAACTATTTCTTTCCTCATTCATTACAAAGAAAAGAGCTTTAACTTGTGCGTGCATTGCTTAATTTTAAGCAGCATTATGGAGTATTTTTGGAGATAGAAAAGTTTATGAAGGGTCTGATTTTGGGTATCTTTTACTTGTGGTTTGGGCTATAAAATTGGAAGGAGTTGCCAACCTTCACTGTGCAGGGTCTGCGCTGTTCTCATCCGTGGACAGTGTGTGAGTTTGTGGGTCAGTCATAAATATGCGGGGGGGCTGTATTTATTCAAAATAATACAGATAAAATTAATATATCTCATCAATTAATTTAAAGTTATTTTTCACCCCAAGCACACCTATCCTTCCTGAAAATGGTTTAGTCTACAGTCCTGCTCTGGGGTACGTTTCCTGTACCATGATGCATGTTAGCAAAACACAAAAATATGCCAGGAAAATAGCAAGAGATCAAAGAAAAAGATACATTCTGTGGGCCATGGCTGCTGCCGCATGGCAGAGCATGTGAGCGGGAAGTGCAGGGACGATGTCAGCATCACCAAAAGGAGGGCTGCAGCTCTCTGGAGGGAGCAGGAGAAGAGGACTGAGGGAGCACCAGTTTACCTCCTCTCACTCCTGGGGAGGACCGAGTATTGGCCATCCTAGATCTGAGAGGCACTTGAGGGAATCCCGGGGTGCATAAATCTCTGTAGTCTACCCACCTCCAAGACATCTATGCTTTCTACTCCCCAGCCACTTCCTCTTGGCCCACCAACATTTGGCCCCCTGTAGTGTGATCACCAGGGTTCCTCAATATGTGGCACCTCCACACCTGGCTCCTCTACATCAGCCATCCCTTGTCTGGGCCCCTCTACATCAGGCCCCCTCTGACGTGGCCCTCAGTCCCTCAGGGCGACACTGTCCCCTGAGTCCCCAGAATCCCTTTCAGTCTGGGAGATCACCTAACCCACCCATCCTGCTGCCTAATGCCGGTGTCGTGCTGTAAACTGTCCCCCTGCCACGGAATGTAATCTCTCATTTTAAAGGCAATGTCGCTTCGCTTCTCCTGCGCGGCAGCAGCGTCCGCTCGCTGTAACATCAGTTGTCTTGTTTAAGCAGACTAAAAACTCATATTTCTTGTTTATTATGATATTTTACAGTCAAAGTTAAGATAAACATCCTCCTGTAAAATATCGCAAATGTGACACTTACTACCATTTCATTTAAACACGACAGTAATGCATTTCTTTTTGACGAGGCTCGTTTGTGCAAATACAGGCGCCTATAGTCTCAAGAGGTGATTCATTTTCTTGAATAATATTTTTGATACTTTGTTGAATTAATTCTGCCTCAATATTTTTGCTATTCTGTCTTCTTTTCATACCTATAATGCAGCGATTAGCTTCATACTGGGCACCGACACACATAGAAATGACGTAACATCGAATCAAATGCCAAAAGTAATCAGAAGTCAGCAGCCTGCCCAGAATGCACAGATAACAAGCTACACTGCAAGTCGTCCAGCCACGACGTCACCCAGCCCATCATCTACCATCTAAAATACAGATAAATTACAAGTGCTCCGTATTTCTGCAGATGACATTATTTTGAATTGGGCCATAAAGAAAAAAACATTCTTGGCCTGGAGGGAGGGGGGCTTGAGCAGGCTATTCTTATTTAATAACCCAATTTTTAATTCAGAATAATAAGATTAATAGGATGTTGGTGGCTGTCAGTCAATTACAAATTGTGGTCGAGACTAAGTAAAAGATAAAAAGTAGTGATAATATAGCAAAGCAGTGGCAATACTACATTGCCAAAGCAGGTTATATGCACTAAAATACAACTGCAGCTTCACTAAGCACATCACAGTGCAGTCTGACCAGACACACAGTTCTCAGTCAATTATCTGCATTGTGGGAAGATATGAAAGGATTTACAAACTACCATTACTAGTTACCACACTGCAAAATGCTGCTTTACGTGGAGTTATATTACGAAAGGCCGTCAAGGCCACGATGTCTTAAACTCTTTGCTTAGAGGCGGCATTATTTCATGCCTACAGTTATATTTTTACCTCTATAGACAGCCGTGTAACTGCGCTTACAGGCAGCATTTTGCAACGTGTCTTGATGTCAACAAATTATCTTTCAGAATAAAAGCACCATTAATATTGAATCACAAACACCATAACAAAACCAAATTCTGCACAGTTTGCTTATTATTCTGGGTGCGGGCTGCTAACATCCTGCCTTACGGTTTGGTTTGCGGGCTGCTGGTGGCCTCCTACCGCTCTGCCATGGAGAGCATCCTAACATACGGCCTTACGGTGTGGTATGCGGGCTGCTGGTGGCCTCCTACCGCTCTGCCATAGAGAGCATCCTAACATATGGCCTTAGGGTGTGGTATGCGGGCTGCTGGTGGCCTCCTACCGCTCTGCCATAGAGAGCATCCTAACATACGGCCTTACGGTGTGGTATGCGGGCTGCTGGTGGCCTCCTACTGCTCTGCCATAGAGAGCATCCTAACATACGGCCTTACGGTGTGGTATGCGGGCTGCTGGTGGCCTCCTACTGCTCTGCCATAGAGAGCATCCTAACATATGGCCTTACGGTGTGGTATGCGGGCTGCTGGTGGCCTCTATGACTTTTTTGTAGACAGTCCATCTGTGTGGTGCTGTTTGCATGAATTGTTTTGGGAAATGCACTTACAGTTTTGCAGATGTTAAGGGTGATTCCAGAAATCCATCAAAGCAACTGAGGAACTGCAATGTCGCTGTACAGTTCCTTATAATGGATGTAATGTAATGTAATGTGTAGAGTGGCAAATAAACTGATTCACCATTTACTCTCATGTACATCACTTATCAAAATGTTGCTCTAAATGCAAATGTGTGAATGTAAATGTAAGCAGTAAAGCTACAATTTACGTTCGGTTTGCATGGTGGAAAGAACATTTAATCTGCCTTTTAAGTGTGATTAGAAGATCTAATGCCTGTGTGCTTGTAATCAGATGGTCGCTGGTTCAAACCCAGCCACAGCACGTCTCTGGGTCCTTGAGCGAGGCCCTTAACCCCCAGCTCACTGGGCATCACTACAGGTGGCCGCCCTTCGCAGACAACTTACTCTGTTTACTCTAAAAAAAAAGACAGCAATTTGAGGGAGAAATTAAAACAATTTCTCCACAGGGACCAGTAAAGTATCAATTATTATTACTGTATGAGAGACTGTCTAATATCAGATTGATAACAGACTCATACTGTGCTGCGCTTGTCTGAGAGAGATGATTAGCAAATGCTCTCCCACAGTGTCTCAGCACTCTGTACAAAGAACTTTATATGCTCAGTATCTGCTCCTGTTTATCTAATTGTTCTCATTTTAACTGGATGTTAAGGAGTAAATTAATAAACGTCATGCAAGTGCACATTAGGACGCTTTTTCACTGTTACTTAAATTCCCATGTGAACAGCCAAACAGATCAGCCTGATGTGTGTCTGTGTTTCCTCTCTGTTCCCTGCCCTTTCATCCCGACCACGACCATGATCTCTCACTTAGCAGCAGAGCAGTTTATTCTAAACAGTGGAACCACGAAGATGTTCAGACTCTTTGGTCTTCTCATTTTCATTAGTAAGGCCCTAAAATATAAATTATTTTTGGATTTTAATATTTTCATTTCTGGTATGATGTTATCATTGGAATTTGGCCATTTAATCTTCATCATAGTTAATAGTTATTTAGATTACTATTATATGTCTTATTTGATTATGATTTTTTTGTTTTTCTGTTTTTGCAGACACTGCACTGACTACAGATGTTGTTCAGCCCAGTCACCTGACGAGGGTTCAGCTTGGAGACAGTGTGAACCTGACATGCTTCTATCCAGAAGAAACAACATCTGTTGCTTGGTTTAAGCAAGCTGCTGGTCAGAAGCCCCAGCCCATGGCGAAAGCACTTCTCTACGTACCTGGTGAATTTTACAAGGAATATAAAAGCATAAAACGTTACTCCTTACTGAATGCAGAGGGGAGTTTTAACCTCACTATTTCTAACGTGGAGCCGTCAGATTCTGCAGTGTATTATTGTGCTGCTGTGTTTCTTCATGAGGTCACCTTTGGGAATGGAACCTTTGTCATAATCACAGGTAAATGAGATTCCAGCTATTTTCATATTTGATTTATTATAATGTCAGTAAGATTATTCCCTGTAAAATATTTTTGACAGTTGAGTTGTTTCTCAATATAAAATTAGCAAAGATACCTTATTGTCTGCTTTGTTCCATAAATGTTTTTCAAAACAAACAAAAATCATTTATTATTATTTTTGTTGTTATTATTATTATTATTATACAATTTGTTGCATTTTGCTTGCTGTCAGTAATCTTCAGCCAAAAGCCTAACCTTCTCTTTATAGAGATGTTAATGTTACACATTGCAGCCTCTTTAAAACAAATAACATAAAAAAAATGTATAGGACTGTGCAAATATCTTAAGCAACAAAAGAAAATTATTTTTGACGTTATTTATCTTAGCAGTCAGTGTGTATTCACTCTGAACAAAAAAGACGAACGAAAAAGGGTTTGGATTCAAATTCAAGTTCATATACGTGCTGTAGGTGTAGCTTTTAACTATACAGTCTATTATTTAAATATGAATTATACATAAACACATTAACATTGTTGTCATTTTGTGCACCATGGTGGATCTGCTCATAGGAAGAACTAAGTGTCTCTCCTTAAACGTCAGTGTTGGCTGCAGTGACTGCAGTTTCTAACCTAAGAAACGTCCCAAACACTTTTCCTGCATCAAAAGTCAAACTAGTCCCTATTCCTGCCATGAAAGCTTCACATAATGTCACTGATACCTGAGCCAATGTTTATCAAAGGATGCCAACCCTTTGGCTGCAGCTTTCTCTGCACAGGCTGAGAGAGTCTTCAGTGTAGCAGGAAAATATTTCAGGCCAGATTGCAAATTAAATCCTAAATAAGATATTATTCTGACTAAATGTAATAATAATGAAAAATTGGACGACACACAATGTCGACACAATGAGATTTCATTCCCATTACTGCAACGTATGAAGAGGATTATGACTTATTACTTTAGGTTATCGGACTGAGTGAGTTTTGGAAATTTGCTCTTCGATAACTTAAGCAGTGCTGTGAATGCAGAGGTTATATGCGTCGCATATCAACAGAACTGTATGTTTATCTCTTGTCTTAATTATTTTGATTAAATGTCTGACTATTCCCAATATGTGTGAACATACTTGGCCAAATAAAGCTGATTCTGATTCAGTCATTTTGAAAAACAAATGATTTCTTGCCGAAATTGCAATACCTACTTTTGGCCACGAGATGGCAGCAAGAAAATAGAAAAATTATTTTCCCACGGTCTACTAGCAGCTTTGTGTGGTAATTGTTTGTATTAAAAATACATTGGACCAAGTCAAATTATTAGAATGAAGAATTAACATTTAAAAGCTGCTAGTAAACCGTGGGAAAATAATTTTTCTATTTTCTTGCTGCCATCTCGTGGCCAAAAATAGGTATTGCAATTTCCATCATGTGTAAGAGGGCCTGCCCATCAGAGTAATGTACATCCTGTGACATGTATTGACTATCAAGACAAATTGAAACACGGTGTATTAGGCTGTCAATGAGTACTGGACTAGGGCGAAAATCTGTCTGATAATCTACCTATTAACTAGAAGAGTACAAACTGGAGACGGATCCCCTAATACAGAGGGATTAACGTCTGTGCCACATCCAGAACCATTCAGTGTAGGAGTCTGGTGGTTCTACTGGATACTGACAAGTACCCAGCCCCTTTGTTCCCTCTGATAATCATCAGTCCTCCTCTGAATGCCTTCACCACTCTATTCCTGAATAGGTACACATTTAAATATGTTAGCAAGATCAAGGTATTGGGATAACCGTTAGGTTCGCTGTTCAGAGAGTTGCAGTGAAAACCATCATACACAGTGGCCCTTTCTGGATAAGATTACCTCCCTCTGATCTAACGGGTCAAGATCAAAGCAAGGTGCATTGCAATGTCTGACACCCAGCACACTACAGCATATAAAATACAGGTATCCATCGCATTTGGAACCAGGACCACTTGTTGCAAGTCAATTTGGGCGTATCTCAAGTTATACGAGAGAGGCAAGACATTAAGGACAGTATACACAGTACTAAAATAATAATGCACATATTAAACCACAGCACTTAATAAACAGATACTGCAGTTACATTTCACGAAAAAAATAAAGCACAAATTGCACTGTGAAGAAATCAAAAGAGGCATGTGCTAGCAAACAGTGGGAGCTGAGGAAGAAGCAGTGGTGAAATACTTTATTGTACAGTACAGTAAGTTTCTTTTTATACAATGAAATAGCATACAGGGGGCGGCATGGTGGTGCAGTGGTTAGCACTGTTGCCTCACACGTCTGGGACCCGGGTTCGAGTCTCTGCCTGGGTCACATGGGTGTGGAGTTTGCATGTTCTCCCCATGTCGTCGTGGGGTTTCCTCCCGCAGTCCAAGAATATGCTGAGAATATGCTGAGGCTAACTGGAGTTACTAAATTGCCCGTAGGTATGCATGTGTGAGTGAATTTACATTTACAGTATTTGGCAGATGCCCTTAGCCAGAGAGACTTACATAAGTGCTTTGAGACTCTGCGATGAATTTCCGATGCTAGCTCAATAAGGACCCAGGCTATGAATACCATCTGTCTGAAAACTCCGTTAAGAAAGTGCAGAAATTTTTTATTATTTTTTTTTATTTAAACACACACACCAGAAAAAGAGCCGAGTGTGAATGGTGAATGGTGTGTGAGTGTGCCCTGTGATGGGCTGGCTCCCCATCCTGGGTTGTTCCCTGCCTCGTGCCCATTGCTTCCGGGATAGGCTCCAGACCCCCCGCGACCCAGTAGGATAAGCGGTTAGGACAATGGATGGATGGATACACCTGGGTCTATTAAAAGAAGGTGATGCTGCCTGAACCACCAACCAAGGCTGGGAGGAAAGGGAGGAACACTAGTCAAATGAAGGAAGAAAAGGCCACCCTATCTCATGGTCACGAATACAAAAGTCAGGGAGTGTTATGAAGAAGACACCACACTTAAGACCATTGGTTTTATGCAGTGAATTACACCAGAGAGAGTTTTTGCATTTTAGCTGTGTTATGTAACATTCCTCAGACTTCATTTTAATGTTTTCTTCAACACAAAAAGTCCCATGGTAACAAAAGCGCTGAGGTCTGGATCGTTAATTGCAATGTGGGGAGTGCAGACCAGCTGGGGTGGGGGATCGTGCTCAGTCACGATAAAAGGCAAACGGGTAAATTGTGAATACGCTCTTAATCTAACTACAGCTTCTTGAATTGTGGGAGGCGTGTGTAACATAACGTTGTTCCACATACCAATATCACTACGTATTGGTATCGCAAAACAAAATTTAAAATGTTAAGATTCTGTCATTCTGAAAATCTGAGTATTTAAGACATTATGTTCCATAGCGATTTGTGGAGATAAATACCCTCGGACAGTAGCGTTCATTTCACAATTAAGTCTCTTTAAGTCATTGTTTTATGTTAAGCAGGATGAATGTGTGATTTTTAATTAATAAACGTTTAAGGGATATATGCTTATGCTGTCGCATACTGTTCTCGATATACAACTTAACTTATAAAAGTCTGTTAATCTTATTATAGAATAATATAGAGAATAATTATACAAGAACTATAATTATTATGATGTTATTATTTAATGTGTGTGGGCCGTGTTGCTTGATTACATTTGACTCCTCGGCACGTGGGACGCTGCCGGTTTGAAAGACGCGGCTTCACTTGTTTTCTGCACCAAGGTGGGTTGCCATTCTGCTCCCATTTTATCGGATAATTTATCTTATTATTTAGTATTTGTCAAATTTGCATGTATATTAAAATATGTTTGATGAGTAAAGTCAGTATATTGCTTTTAAATAAAGTGATTTTGTTCCGGGCTACTATGTTAATTATATTTAAATTTTATGCGCAAAGTGTAGTTGACATTTAACTTTTCCGCGTGCGCTTTCCTGCGTTTAAGTACATTATTGCGCTTGCTAGTGAGTAAATTAGTTCATTTCCTTTAAATAAAGTGAACATTGTTGTGGGGTGCTGTGTTGGTTAAATTTAAATTTCATGTGCAAGTCGGCTAGTTTCCTGTGCCGCAAAGTCTAGGTGATATTTCACTTTTCCGCGTGTGCTTTCATGTTGCATTCTACTGCGGATGCGGGTGGTTTCGCTCGGTGCTGCCTACAGCAATGATATTCCACCAGACCAGGAGAGGGCAGATGTATTGCAAGAAACACGAATAAAAGTAGTGAAGCAAGTCCTGTAAAGTTTGTTTGGTGACTAAAATCAGTATATTGCCATTTAGTAAAATTTAAAATTGTTCCAGGCTTCTGTTTTGATTATATCTAAATTTTATGTGAAAGTTAACTAGTTTCCTATGCTATAATGCAATTGTTCATTGCGGAGGTGTCAGTGCAGAACTGTATTCCATGTGCCAGGAGTGACTGACAGCTCCATTGTATTGCCTGTATGTTGTTTTTCCTCATTCAGATACAGATGAATTGCAAAAGCTGTCAGCTGGAGCAACGCTGAACAGGAGAAGCGGTTTCAGAAAATGGATGAATATCCCCAGAGGTGTGAGTTAAGTTTTAACCACTGCATCACTGTACCATGCCCATGTATAGGATATGTAGAAGAACCTGTTGCAGTTATCTGATGTGTGTGTTTTTGACTTTCCCTGCCGGCCCCTGGAGGTTTGGGCTTCCCCTTTGAGTCTGGTGCCTCCCAAGGTTTCTTCCTTCTAGGGAGTTTTTCCTTGCCACTGTCGCCTATGGCTTACTCACTGGGGGCTTTGGGTGGGGATGCTGTAAAGCGCTTTCACACAATGTAATGTTGTGATAACGTGCTATACTTTGTTGTGTAATTTTGTATTTACTCACGCAAATAAAAAATTGTTTGATAACAAAAAACACTTGTTTAATTCTTTTTCCCTGCGAACATATCAGTCACTTCCCTCCTGCTCCTGCATTCAAAAATGAAAGTTTGTCCTGCACTGCACTTTATTGCCGTGGGTTCCACAGGAATGCAGACCTCTACTTTGGTGTAATCCTGCTGCTGTTGTAGATGGTCTGCTCGCACGCTTTCACATTGTGCACAAGCAGATTTTTTGTATCTCTGCAGAGAAGCACTCTTTTCTTCTGCCTGGCAAATCCATCATTATAATAGCAATCCACCTAGCGCACCTAGCTCTTAAAGAAAATGTTTGAAAAAATTAGTTTATAGCATGTTTACACCATAAAAACAGCAGTGACTGAGTACACCCTTGTGGACCAGGCGCCTGGCTTTGACTATTTTTCTGCCATTAAACTAGCAAACGTGGGTTGGCCATGACGTAAAATAACTTGTGCCTTTAAATTGTTAAAAAAAAGTCCTGTGTGTTGTAAAGTGAGGTATGAAACAGATACCAGGCCGCTTCAGTGAGGGTCAGCGTAAGTTTTATTCATGTGATTTTGCGGTTTAAACTGTTTCATTGGAATCAATCCAACCAGCAGCATGAAGACTGCAAGCCAAAGAAGTGGGACGATGCCTGAGAAGAACAACTCAGTCAATCCTCACGTCTCCTCTCTCCTCAGGCGATTGATGGACTCTGAGCATGAGACATGTACAAAAGATGAGGACTCTTCTCCACTATTCAAATGGAAATTGTTCTTAATCTTTTATTTATACCTTTTGCTTATACCGTAAGATTTAGGAACACACTGAAAAAGATCAACTTTAATACATTTGAAGGTTGAAGTTATTGGAATTTGTTACGGCTGATTTGGTGGAATATGATTTTGGACAGAACTGTCAAAAAATGTGGAATGAAAATGCAGTTTAATGGTTGAATCCGTGGCTTGCCTAACTTGTTATAAATTGCACACACATCCAGCATTAAAGTGACAGGGAGGTATTAGACCAGAGTTGTTGCATTACATTAACACAGACCAGCAAAAAATATAACATTATTCTAACATTAATGTAATGTTGTTCTGAATAGATTTCTATGTCCAGTCCTGATTTCAAATTGGGCCTTTAAGCCTAGAATATGGTCAGTTTTAAAAATACTTGACTTTGTTGCAACTCTGACTAAGTTGAATTCCATCAAGTGGTTAACGGGTGTGAAGATAAATGTAAGGTACTCCATCTAGGGAGCAGAAATATAAAGTACAGGTATTTCATGGGTGTCACTGAAATAAAGGTAGCTGATCATGAGAAAGACCTTGGTGTGTATGTTGATGCTTCCATGTCCCATTCTCGCCAGTGTGAGGAAGCAATAAAAAAGGCCAATAGGATGTTGGGGTATATCTCCAGGTGTGTGGAGTTTAAGTCAAGGGAGGTAATGCTAAGATTATACAATTCCTTGGTGAGACCTCACCTAGAATATTGTGTGCAGGTTTGGTCACCATATCTTAAAAAGGACATTGTGGCCTTAGAAAAGGTGCAGCGTAGGGCCACAAAAATGATTCCTGGTCTTAGAGGAATGTCATACGAGGAACGGTTACTTGAGCTAAATCTGTTCAGTCTCAAGCAAAGGAGACTGAGGGGGGACATGATCCAGGTATATAAGATTCTAACAGGTTTGGATGCTGTTCAACCAAACAGTTACTTCAGCATTAGTTTAAATACACGAACTCGTGGCCATAGGTGGAAATTAGCGGGAGAACATTTCAAGCTGGATTTAAGGAAGCACTTCTTTACACAGCGTGTAGTCAGAGTATGGAATAGCCTTCCTGATAATGTAGTGCAAGCTGAATCCTTGGGTTCCTTTAAATCAGAGCTAGATAAGATTTTAACAACTCTGAGCTATTAGTTTAGTTCTCCCCAAGCGAGCTTGATGGGCCGAATGGCCTCCTCTCGTTTGTATAGTTCTTATGTTCTTATGTTCTTAAGATTATCCTGAAATTTTCAAGTTAATGTCATTCCAGTTAATGTGAGTTTGCTCTGTGTGGGTCTCTGTCTCAGGCTGTCATTTTCGTCTTAGTCTCATTTAAACCACTTAACAATATGCATAGATTGCATAGCTGCAAATGTAAAATACAAAAATTAACTTGGAAAGCATTCTACAACAACATTCAGTATTGTGGAGTATTAATAGCATTTATTGCCAATTCCAGTTGCTAGGTAACTTCTATATTTTGAATAGAATACAAGATAATATTTTAAACTAGATTACAGTTAATTGTTATTTTTCTGTTTAAAAAAGACAATTGCTGTAATTTACATAGGACAAAACCTGTAAAAGACATTTTGTAATTATTTTCTAAATGAAATGAAGATGCTTTGTTACTCCCCTTGGGGAAATTCTCTTTTCACCTACCCCATCTTGCTCTACTTGACACACGGGCACAGACAAAGGTAACAGCAAACCTGGCAGCAAAGGGCAGCCACCTGTAGGGACACCCATGGAGCTGGGGGTTTTACAGTGATTAACAGCAATTTTGCAATACTTTTCTGGCAGCTTTTTTTTTTGCTAGGAATTTACAGTAAATTCCACAGTCAGTTCTACACTAGAAGAGACATCATTCCTAAGCGCAGCATGGACTGCTTCCGGACACAGTATCTAATGCGACTTCCAGAGTCACTTGAGTAAGCTGGAGATGATTCATCCCCGGGAAAGAGAGCCTGCAGTAGGCAGTCTACCAAAAGAGGGCCTTTCCTGTTCCCTTGGTGAATTAGAACACCAGTGGAGAGAGCTCTCCTGTTGCAGTTTCACAGAGATGAACAACATGGAGAACTTTGGATTGAGGTTTTGCAGTAAGAGGGTGCTGAAGGAAAAAGGAGTTTCAAAGACATTGGACTGCCTGTACTGCCGATTTTGTCTCTGCCCATTTCAGATGTCCAGATGTTTACTAATGTGACATTCCTTAAATACAACCACCGAAACAGAACGGTTCTCAATTTGTTGCCAAGTTTGGTAGATGTACAATTTGGACTGCAAAGAGATGGACTGATGCAGAGGCGGAGCTGAGGATAGGCCTGGGTGGGATTGACAGCTGGACCTACCCAGTCAGATTAATGAAATGACATTTTTTATATATAAATTACCGGCTTCTAACTCTGTTCCTATACATCACTGTTGTTACTGTGGCAAGTACGACAGAATGTGTGAGCTCCCTCTAGTGGTGCTCTAGGTAGAACACCACAGTCGTGGGTGTATTATTGTTGCAGTCACCATGTTGTAAATATATAAGCCAATTTAAGAAAATTTGGGGTAATGAGCTTCATTCAGACCCTCCCAAATTTAATACAAGTCCATCCATCAGCCACTTTACCGTATTTCAATGTTGCAGGAGGATGCTCACATGAAAAAAATAAGACTAATTCATTTCTTTATCCAAAACTATTTCTTTCCTCATTCATTAAAATGAAAAGAGCTTTAACTTGTGCATGCATTGCTTCATTTTAAGCAGCATTATGGAGTGTCGTTGAACATAAATTTTTCTATGAAGGGTCTGATTTTCTGCATCTTTTACTCCTGGTTTGGGCTATAAAATTGGAAGGAGTTGCCAAACCTGACTGTGCAGGGTCTGCGCTGTTCTCATCTGTGGACAGTGTGTGGGTTTGTGGGTCAGGCATAAATTTGGGGGGGGGAGGGGGGCTCCCTCTAGCATTAAAATAGGGAGATATCCACTAAAATAATTCTTCATATTCAAAAAAGTACAGATAAAATGAATCAATCTCAACAGTTCATTTAAAGTGTTTTCACCCCAAGCACACCTATCCTTACTGAAAATGGTTTAGTCTAAAGTCCTGCTCTGGGGTACGTTTCCTATACCACAATGCACATTGGCAAAAGACAAATATATGTCAGGAAAATATATAGCAAGAGATCAAAGAAAATTGATACATTCTGTGGGCCATGTCTGCTGCCGCATGGCAGAGGGTGTGAGGGGGAAGTGCAGGGACGATGTCGGCATCACCAAAAGGAGGGCTACAGCTCTTTGGAGGGAGCCGGTGAGGAGGGCTGGGGGGAGCCAGTCTGCATCCTCTCACTCCTGGGGAGGACCGAGTATTGGCCATCCTAGATCTGAGAGGCACTTGAGGGAATCCCGGGGTGCATAAATCTCTGTAGTCTACCCACCTCCAAGACATCTATGCTTTCTACTCCCCAGCCACTTCCTCTTGGCCCACCAACATTTGGCCCCCTGTAGTGTGATCACCAGGGTTCCTCAATATGTGGCACCTCCACACCTGGCTCCTCTACATCAGCCATCCCTTGTCTGGGCCCCTCTACATCAGGCCCCCTCTGACGTGGCCCTCAGTCCCTCAGGGCAACACTGTCCCCCGAGTCCCCAGAATCCCTTTCAGTCTGGGAGATCACCTAACCCCACCCATCCTGCAGCCTAATGCCGGTGTCATGCTGTAAACTGTCCCCCTGCCACGGAATGTAATCTCTCATTTTAAAGGCAATGTCGCTTCGCTTCTCCTGCGCGGCAGCAGCGTCCGCTCGCTGTAACATCGGTAGTCTTGTTTAAGCAGACTAAAAACTCACATTTCTTGTTTATTATGATATTTTACAGTCAAAGTTAAGATTAACATCCTCCTGTAATACGTCGCAAATGTGACACTTACTACTATTTCATTTAAACGCGACAATAATGCATTTCTTTTCGACGCTCGTTCGTGCAAATACAGTCGCCTTCAGTCTCAAGAAGCGATTCATCTACTTGAGTAATATTTTTAATACTTTGTTGAATTAATTCTGCCTCAATTTCTTTGCTATTCTGTCTTCTTTTCATAACTATAATGCGGCGATTAGCTTCATACTGGGCACCGACACACCTGGAAATGACGTAACATCGAACCAAATGCCAAAAGTAATCAGAAGTCAGCAGCCTGTCCAGAACGCACAGATAACAAGCTACACTGCAAGTCATCCAGCCACGATGTCACCCAGCCACTCGTCTACCATCTAAAATACAGATAAATTACATGTGCTCCGTATTTCTGCAGTTGATATTATTTTGAACTGGACCATAAAGAAAATATTCTTGGCCTGGAGGGAGGAGTGCTGGGCTATTTTATAGGAGGCTACTCTTTCTTAATAACCCCATTTTTAATTCTGAACAATAAGCTTAATAGGATGGGGCGACATGCTGGTGCAGTGGTTAGCACTGTTGCCTCACACCTCTGCGACCCGGGTTCAAGTCTCCGCCGGGGTCAGATGTGTGTGGAGTTTGCATGTTCTCCCCATGTTATCGTGCGGTTTCCTCTGGGTTTTCCGGTTCCCCCCCACAGTCTAAAAACATGCTGAGACTAATTGGAGTTGCTAAATTGCCCGTAAGTGTGCATGTGTGAGTGAATGGTGTGTGAGTGTGCCCTGCAATGGGCTTGACCCCATTCAGGGTTGTTCCCTGCCTCGTGCCCATTGCTTCTGGGATGGGCTCCCGACCCCCGTGACCCAGAAGGATAAGAGGTTTGGAAAACGGATAAAACTGAAGAGCGATTTAAAATAGGTGATTGTCCAGTAAGAGGATTTAACTTTAGCTACAGTGTTTTTTGTTATACAGTTATATTTTGTTTTACAAAAACAACATTTACTTCTACACTATACGGTCAATTAAAGTACCTTCTGCATCCTGGAGATGGTCATTACCTTCTGGAGAGTCTATTTCCTCAGCAACTCTCTTGTTGCTACCTTCTGGAGACAGATGAATGCTGAAAAGATCTTCCATCTGGTCAGCAGTAATTGTGATTGGCTCAAAGCAGAACAGGTGGCGCAGAATGTAGACAGTGTTTATAACTCACTTATTAATTATCAATGTGTTACTGGTTACTTTATTAGTTTATATTCAAAGAAATAATAGCAACTTGATCCATGTTGGTCAAAGGATAAAATTCTGATCCTAACTAACGTACATGTAAACAGAACACAGAATACCTCTGAAATGGACCCTGACCCCTGTGGATGACCTGAAACGTGACAATGTCATGTTCCAGCAGATTCCCATCTCTTATTGACCGGATAGGCCTCAGACAACCTGCATTGGCCATGAAGTCAAGCAGAGGTGTCTTTCACTTCTCAAGGTCCTCCAGAGTTGTACTTTCAGGTACCTGCCATCAAAATGGACTGTTATTGAGGCTACTTGAATTATAACTTTTTAGTAAGAACCCACACACCCATATCATGTTTGAAGCCTTTCAATTGCAGCATTAAAATTAGGCAGCATTCGGCAGGTAAAGGAGCAATATTTGCTGGCAGGCACATGGGACGATTAATCTGCGCAGTAGGGACAACATGAAGAGAGGAAAATTTGCTGTAAAAAAACTCAATTTGTTCGCCATAATATCTTGCTGACCTCCTTCCCAGGGCTTAAACTGCCCACAATGCTTTTCCACCCTCTATGCATATTTAGTATTTCCCTGATATATCAGACGCTGATATGGGCAGTACGGTATGCGCTCCGTCTGGTTAGATGTGGGCCTGCACTTTCTTAGGGGCCTGCCCCTCCTGACACAGACTCTTCCAGAATCTCATACTCCTCTCCATTTCCCATTCTTCACACTGTTTATTAGTGTATGGGAACGGGACAACCCTAACTGAAGGGTCAGGACTTGCACACAACACACACCCCTCCTGCCCTAATGAAGTGGCGGTATACTTAGCCCATTTATACCACCAATTTCCAAGTGTACGTTTTGCTAACCCATCAAGGTCTACTTCATCCTGGGCATCCTTCTAAAATTTGCTCACTCTCCTCACTCCCATATCTCCCCCCATTTCTCTCCGCTTTCGCTCACTGTAATCTGAGAGGTTATTCAGCATCAAAGGACCAGGCTGAGTCAATGAAGTCAGTTGTCCTGTGCTCACCTGACCTGTGGTCCTGCTGTGCACCCAGACCTGAAGGGCCTGATAAATCATTAGCATCACTAACATCGTTGCTGTCAGCCGTACCAGAACCCACAGCTTCGTGTCCTGTCTGGAGTGGCTGGTCTGCTTGCGATGCTCCCTCTTGGCCCTCACTCTGCTCTGATCCTGAAACTGACTCCACCCCAAGCTGTGGAGCTCCTCTGGGAGCTCCATCAGGGCCATCTGAGTCAAGGGCAGCTGCATCCTCTGTGTAGTTTTCAGTGACTCTGTCTTTCGTGCGGTACTCTAGTGCAGTGGTTCAAATGGTACCACGTATTACTCCCTTCTACCTGCACCGCTGTTGCTGTGGCTCGTGTCACCTTGAAGGGTCCCTTTCGTCGGGGCTCGTGCCACTTTCACCGGAACACTCGCAGGTAGACTTTATCTCCGGGAAAGATGACTGGCTCCTCCTGGTCTGTGTCTTCTTTCTGTGCTTTCTCCTTTTCCTGTTTGGAAATAGTTTTGTGTATTTTGGTTAAAGTCCTCATGTACAACTTTAATTCATCCCCCAGCTGATCTAGGCTGGGTCCCTTATACGCCCCCTCAAGTCGATCCAGGCATAGGTCTCCCAGTCAGCATTTCATGCGGAGACAAATGCATCACCTGTGCGTTTCCATCCGATACGCCATCAAGGCTGTTGACAGGGCATCCACCCAGTTCATTTTCATGGTGGCGCAAATCTTATTCAGCTTCTGCTTAAGTGTGCCATTCACTCTCTCCACCATACCCTGTAACTGAGGGTGATACACACATGCCAACTTTTGTTTTATTCTCAGCTGTTAAACCACTAACTTTTAACTTTCCCCACAAAGGCAGCTCCATTATCAGAGCTTATTTCAGTTGGTATCCCAAACCTCGGACTCTCTGATCAGGAATTTCACCACTGTCATCGCCCCCATGTCCTTGGACGGTATTGTCTCCACCCATCTGCTGAACCTGTCCACAATCACAAGCATATATCGCTTTCCATATGCTGTTTTTCCCATGTCCACATAGTCCACCACAAGTGTCTGAACGGTCCCTCAGGCACTGGAATGTGCCCTACTGGGGCCGTGATTGCTTTGCGTACATTGTTCTTAATGCACACCTCATATTCACATTCTGACAACCTTGCATCCATCATTGCTTGCAGCTTGTTGTGTAATTTTCCTTAACTCCTCCCCTCGTGCGCAATGGTCAAGACCATGCGCATCCGTTATCAAAATGTTCACCAGAGACAGAGGTGCAGCCAAAAGTCCCTCATGGTTGCGATACAGACCATTAGCATCCTTAGAGGCCCCCCTTTTTAGCCACACTGAGGCCTCATAGGGGCCCGCCCGCTCCTGCAGGGCCACCAGATCAGAAACCTGCTCTGTAGTCACCATAGGTAAAAGATCAGCAGTACTCACCTGCGCAGCCGCCCTGGCTGCCGCATCAGAGGCTGCATTTCCTTGAATAACAAAATCACGACCTTTGCGGTGGGCCTGACACTTAACAATAGCCAAACGCTTGGGACGCATCATTGTGTGTAGCAACTCCAAAATCTGATTATAATGCTGAATGGGGGAGCCGTCACTTTTGCGAAAGCCCCTTTGCTTCCAGACTGCTCCAAAGAGATGGCATACATCGTGTGCGTATGCAGAGTCTGTGTAGATAGTAACTGTCTTATGTTGTCCTCGCCGGCACGCTGTAGTCAAAGCCTTTATCTCCACTAATTGAGCGGAACAGGGTTGTGCCACTGGCTCTGAAACGAGAGTGTGAAAATCATCACCCTGTGCCTGGACTACAGCAAACCCAGCCTTCAAGGCATCCCCATCTCTCCAACATGAGCCATCCACAAACAAAACCATCTCGCTATTTTCAGTGGGAGAGCTCTCCAAGTCTGCTCTCAGTTTAGTGTAAACCAAAGACTCTGCCACACACTCATGTGGCTGCCCCTCATCCTCCAGGGGAATGCTGTCTGCAGGGTTTACTGTAGTGGAGCGCTTTATTGTCACATCCGGGTAAGTGAGAAATGCAAAGTACGCTAGCTGCCTTGCTGGGGTCAACACAAATTTGCCTTTGTCAATAAGGTCCACCATCTTATGTGAAGTATAAAGTGTTTTTGCATTCTAGCTGTGTTACAGTATGTAACACAGCCTTCAACTTTTTTCCCCACACAATGCAGGACATGCAGGGGTGCCAAACAAAACAGTGGAGCTGCAGTGTAGCCAATTATTTCTTTCAGTAGTTTTAAAATCATTTCTGAGGCTGTGTATTAGAGATGGAGGTGAGCAACACTGAGGCATCTCAGGGAACCATGTTGCCCATATTAAAAAACACACACGCATGCAACTCAGGCAATCCAGCATTTCTTATTTCAGTTATATATGACACTGCATGGGGCGGTATGGTGGTGTAGTGGTTAGCACTGTTGCCTCACACCTCTGGGACCCGGGTTCGTGTCTCCGCCTGGATCACATGTGTGCGGAGTTTGCATGTTCTCCCCATGTCGTCGTGGGGTTTCCTCCAGGTACTCCGGTTTCCCCCCACAGTCCAAAAACATGCTGAGACTAATTGGAGTCGCTAAATTAACCATAGGTGTGCATGTGTGAGTGAGCCCTGTGATGGGCTGGCCCCCCATCCTGGGTTGTTCCCTGCCTCCGGACCCCCCGTGACCCAATAGGATAAGCGGTTTGAAAAATGGATAGATGACACTGCATGTTGTTGTTTTACATGTTCACTACAAGTCAGTGTTTTTTTCATTGTATGATTAATGCCACATTCATACCAAAAAACACACTAGACATACTGTACAAGGCAATCAAGGGAAAAACCTTCTCAGAATACAAAGTGAATGTATCAACCGAAGAAGGATGTTTCCTTTTCAGAATATTCATTTTTTTACCATGTGGAACCACTGTCCATGATTCAATTGAGTGCATTCAAAGAATGATACATCAAGACTAATAGTGACAAAATATTCATTTAATATGCATTGTACATGAATGTAGGACTTAGATGTTGATGAATTTCTCATCAGTGAAGGGCATATACACTCAGGGAAAAAAAGTTGAAAACCCAGAACTATCCAATTTAGATGTAATTGGTACACGTGCAGACCAGTGATGGATATGTAAATGATTAGAATTGCAAGGAGTTGGCATGTTTAATTACCAGACACAGGATGCCTCGTAGTCACATTAGACAGTGTTAACAGCACTTGACGGAGTTTGATAGGGTTGCATTGCGGGTTGCATGAAGCCAGGTGGTCATATGGTGCAACTGCATGTGGGCCATGCGGATATCACAGTCGCCTGATATTGAAACCAATGGCCAATGGGCACGTGAGGCATCCACACACCGTCGTGAAGTTTCTGGTCATCCAAGACAGACCACGCCAAGGAAGGATCGTTGGATTGTGTTCCAAGCATCACAGATCCCCATGACACCTGCGCCTGATATATGGACACAGCTACTGGACTCTCTACAACACCCTATATCATCGTGTCGCGATGACTGGCATCAGCTGGACTACGGGTTCACCGTCCCATGCATAGGCTGCCGTTCACAATAGCACAGAAACGGTTGCGTTTGGAGTGGTGTAGTCACTGGGAGGCATGGACTGATGACGACTGGCGTCCTACTATGTTCAGCGATACATCTCAGTTCTGCAGTACCACAGATGACCGTCGTGTGCGTATGGTGGCGCCGCAGGGAGAAGAGCAATCCTGCCAACACTGTGGAGTGACACACCACACTCTGACGGCACAGTGGTACACCAGTGACATGCTAGTGGTATCCGGGCCCAGGGGTGTGCTATACCCTACTGACATGGGACCAGCAGTGTGGCCATACCGCCAACTCCGTTTGATCTGATATTATAATCATCGAGATACTGTCACATGCCCTTCATCACATGCAGATTTCATTTTCACAACTTAGTCTGTTGTGCTTCACTTTTTTGCCACCGAGTTTGTGTTCTGACACCAAGTTGATGGGAATTGATTATTTGAGCGTCATCTAAAGAGCTTATATTACTTTAGATGGTATTTAGACCTCACATGGTATTTTGAAAAGATTCCCATATGCGCTGATTAGCTGGGGTTGATCCGAGCAGCTGTGCACTTTTCTCCTGTAACACAAAAGTTTGCTTTTAGGACAGAAAACAAGGTTAAGACCATATAATGTGGTTTACATCTATCAAAATAAAACCAAAGTCACTGTTACCAAAAGAGTAACCATGTGTTGTCAAATTCCCTAACATTTTGCTTCATCTTACTTTGGATGTCCATGGTTAGGAGAGAAGCAGAAATCTGCTCAACCATTAGAAAGACTTTACTCGATACAGGGAGTGAGATCTTGTTGCAGGTGACAAGGCAGGATAGAGTGTATTTAGAAAAATGATGAAGAGGGAATGTGAGTGTGAGCTATTGTGGCATCTGTGTATAACCCAATATGGCGGCATCCTTCTGAATGTAAACAACATAGCCAGCTTAATTAGCTTAGTCAAGTGTAATTGAACTAAGAAAAACTTAGCAATATACGTTCCCTGCTTGGTGTGATAAATACAGCAGCAGCTGCTGGTGGACGGGCTACAAACAGACATCAAGAAGAAATCCCACCTCACAACCATTTACTGTACCAAACCCCTTAATGTAACTTGTAAAGATGTAGGTATTGGAGTATTCACATATTCATTTGCAGTGTCCACTTCCTGGTCCAGTAAATTTAGCAGGACGAAATTTGAATAACCTAGGCCTGACTCGTGTATGCGGCTGAAGGAGTAAAGGTAGAATGGGTGGAGAATCCTGGGCTGAGCTGCATGGTGGCCTGGGGGACAATCATGAAAACACAGACCCTGTGATATCCTCAAAACCCACAACTAAAAGGGGAGTCAGGAACCACTTGACCCGTTAAGCCACATGGTGGCCCTATGAGCAGGCAAACACACTATGGGCTAAGGGGTACAAGACAGAGGAGAGAATAGGATGGCCAGTGACATGTGAACAGGACAAGGGCAGGGATGGATTCTGACACAGGTGCCATACTACTTTGTTTAAATATGCCAAGTGCTCAGAATGTTTTAGTGCAAGTCTTAGACAATGGTATCTCTGAATGAGGCAGCAGTTTGGTTCCTCCTGAAGGCCCTATAACTGTCCTGAGAAGTTGTTTGTATGCACTTACTGCCTTGACACTTGTTGATGTACATGTGCTCTGCTCGAGCAGTAAAGGGGAGATCACATGCAGAGATGATTTTCTGTAGCCTCTCAGTCCGAGTAAAAATAAAATATCCTTGTCATATAGGAACCAAGTCTCTGGCTGGAAATTTCTACAACAGAACCAATTAGTCATCTCTATAAATATATACAGATGTAGCCGCTTGAATTTTCCCCCCAGTTTCCATGATGGGACCTTGGCTGGTCCTTGGCT